>NC_044575.1:33256344-33557177 GCF_901933205.1 Camarhynchus parvulus
CTGTATTTTGCACTGGATTGTTTTAAATTATATATGTAATTTTTAATTCAGAATTTCATTGGCATCAAAACAGAACATGTTCTATAGAATAAATAAAAAATGATCAGCTGCTGAATTATTCTAAAGGTAATGTGAAAGAAGGGTATTGAAGAAAAATTTTGTCCACCCATATATTAAATAAACCTATAAAAAAAATCACTGTATATACACTTAAATACATAATGACAGGTTTTATATATATTTTTCGGCAGACTTAGTTTTAAGTCAGGACATCTCCAAGTAATTTTAAATGTAGATCAAGGTATTTGGTAATTTTAAAGTAATCTTTTTAAGTATTCCCATCATAAAAAGAAAGAAACAACTCTTAATTTTTATTAGATATTTCACTTCTAGATATAAACCACATTAAGTAATTGCTAACTTGAAGAATTGTCCAGATTGTTTTTGGGTTTGGGTTTGTTTTGTTTTTGGTGGTTTTGTTTTATTTGTTTGGTTTTTTTTTTTTTGGTAACACTCCAAAAATGCAGCACTGCACAGCTCTCATTATTATGGTTTTGTGCTGCATACTACAGAAAACATTTACTTGCCTCCACTGGTTTAAGACACACTAAAAGGTTCCGTGGGAGATGTCAATAAGCAATATGCACAGTTCTGATCAAGTCTGGCATAAGTGCCTATGTAAATTTAGGTGAAAGAACTCTAAAAACATAAGAAAGTACAAAAATACACTCTCAAAACCATACATGTGATTTCAGATGTAAATAGGATATTTAATGCCAGGGCAGTATTGTTGCACCTGTAATATTACAATTACATATGCAACATATGAAAATCCAGTTCTCTGTTACATAGCTGGGATTTTTCTTAAGGATGGGCATAGTAAAATAAAGCAATGGCTTAATTCAGCCACAAAATTAAAAAAAAGATTTTCGGAATGAGAAACTGGTACTTTTCTCACTTGACACAGAAATGTTCATTAGGTTACCACTAACAGCTCTAGTTATTGGGCAAAATTATCTGTCTAATCAGAGGAGAGATAAAGAATTATCTCCTTCTTCTTACTGACCCACTCCCACCTTGCCCAGACATGGTTTTGTATTTAGCATTACAAACAACATAAATATTATGATGCATTTTGAAAAAAAACCATAAAATTTCATGTGCTGGATTAATATATGTTTGTCTGTTTCAGAAATAAAGATACCTTTTTCCAAATATCTGATTTAGAAACAGACTATTGTTTCTTTTATTTGCAACTTTTAAAATGGTATTAGTTTAGGAAGATACCGATAATACTCTTTCAAATACAACCCCTGCCATGGTGAATATTTCACATAATTTACATACAGGACATCTTTTAAAAACATATATGTATTAAATAATTAGACAGTATGCCTCTATTTTACATTAAAAAAATCATTACATTCCAGTGAAAATTCAGTTTGAATAAAACATAAATACATCTGTACTCATTTTACTTAAAACATAAGCAATCCTGCTCTTCTCGAAATGAAGAGCAACATTTGTATTATTATGAGATATTCAGCTGTAACATTCTTGTATCTGGGACAGCTAATTTAAAATTTCATTTAAAAATTTAGTAATTATTTTTAACAGCAAAATATGTTTAAGATTTTTTTAATTAGGAAGACTAATCTTGCTACCAGTTTGGAAATCTCCATCTATTTCTTTTACTCACTAAATCTTTTCCTTGTTTGTATATTGGAATATCAAGTATTTATGGCAAACATTTGTTGCGCTGTATAATAACACAGTATCTAAAGTATTAGATAGATCACAGCAGTCTAGGTGCTGGTAGAAAATAAATAATGCAACTTTTTTTTTCTTTCCTGTTGAAGCCTAAAATCCATACGGTCACTAAGTTAAAAGGTATAAAATGATACAAAACAATTCAGAAAATGAAAAATCAAATATTATCTGTTTGGTTTTGTTACCTATGTGACCACCATTTTTGAAAAAAGTACTTAACTCCTTGTCTGTCAAGGAAATTGGACAGTGCCCTTATTTTCCTTTTACAGATAACGGGTTCAGAAACTGATTTGGATGCAGAAGTGAGAAACTGCTACCCAAAATAAGTGCTCTGAGCTATCCAATAAAGGTATCTTTCACTACGCAGGAAGATTAGGTTTCCAGGTTTGTGTGTATGCTCCTGGCTATAGCCAAACTTGTGCTGCAAAAAGGAGATTGATTATCTAAAGCAATTATGAACATATGCTTACATATGCATAAAAATAAGAACACGTGTAATTTATTTTGTTTAAATGTTATAGGAAGAAAAAAGGGAAGTAACTCAACCTTTATTTCATGTCAAATAAGTTTCATAAAAACTAAGGATTATGACATTTTCTTGCTCACAAAGCAAATTAATTACTTCCACAGGCATCACTCTCATCGTATTTCCATTAGCATAAGAAAGTTCAAAATCAGGCTCAAAAAATATAATACTTCTTCCTCCAAAAGTCATCCAACTATAACAAATATAATAGAAACAAAGTAATTTCCCTGCATACATTTTCAGTGAAACAAGACTGTGTCTTTAAAAGCCTTGACAAAAGTCAAAGAAACGTGGGCTGTAAGAAGGGCTCCAACTGAAGAGCAGTTTGCTGCCCTCAGTTCCCAATGCAATCTGCAGAGATTTGATGCAACTCTGCCCTTCAGAGGAAGAGGCCTGGTACTTTAGGGATCTCAACCACTGTGTCCAGAGACACACTTCAAACTGCTTTTAACTCACCATGAGTAGCTCACGTAAATCCTAGACTCCTAAACCCTGTATCAGCTAATTCCCTAAACCTTTCCCATTTATTGACAATCCACTTGCATAAGCCCATGCTGCATTCATATATCATGTCAGAATTGCCTGCAAGTCCTCTGATTTACCAAACTGAAAGTCCTGGCTAAGTTAAGTGAGCAGAACAGCATCTACTGTGGAATGCCAGATGTTTGGTGATTATGCTCTGCCACTGTCATCCTCCCCAGTGCTGCAGTGAGATAATGTGCACTGAGCAGCTACGAATGCACATGAATAAATGCTAAATAGTTTCATGGGAAGACGAACCATGACCAAATCTGCACTACTACCCATGTCCTGCCAATTCTCATTCCCACTCCTCTCATGTAGAGACCTCCAACAAGCCATATCAAAGTTTCACCCATTCCACCCTTTCACTTTTCTACTGCTTTATTTCTTTGTCCTCCTTCTCTCTGACAATATTTGGTCTGGTTATATTACCATTTCTCACAGTCTCTAGAACTGGGGGGATGGCAATCACAAACGCACACCATACATGCCACCCAGCTAATACAAGGTCTGACTGATAAATTTAGTGGAAGGATGAAATGTAGGCTAGATAGCAAGAATTAGCACTTGATATGGCTGTTACACCAATTAGAGTAACTGTATGTTAAGAAGGTTGAAAAACATGGTTTTAAGTTTCAAGTTTGACATGGTGGCATGACACATGCCTACACTAAATTACACCAGAAGAGAAATATTACTGATTATACAAAATAGCATCAAAACTTGCAAAAAACAAACCAAACAATTCAATAGTGGAAATATTTAAATGCATCAGGCTCTGTTTATTCCACTTCCGTGAAGTGTTTCTAAGAGATTGCACAGAGATTAATGAACCAAGGATCATTTTATATATTATTCAGGTTTCCTTTTTCCTCTTTTATTTTCAACAGTGTAATTATAACTCATTCCATGAATTTCTTGTGACAATTGCTCTTTCTCCTTCTATTAAATCTTTCAACTACTTGTCTAATACTGGTTTATTTTTTCTTAACAGAAAAACACTTTACAGAAAAGATTCCATCTAATCTAACAAATTCATCCTAATTTGTCACAATTCTATATTTTATCTCTAAAGCAAATAACTGCACTTCCTTAAAACCGTAAATTGCTACATTCTATTTCATATTTTTTCTTTTCTTTTTTTTTCTGTCTTCTTGCTCCTCAGTAGTTTTAAACTCTTTAAAACTCCCTCTGGTCTCTGGATTCTACGTCTGAAAATTTCATGCTATTTTAGCTGCTCATATGACTACAGGCTTAGACTTGGTGAGAAGGTGTTCTGAACACACCAATTCCTGTAGAGAGCAGTCAGTGAGGAGTAGGATGACCTAGGAAATTTTTGGTGGCAAGATAAATACAGTGCTACACTAGGCTTGTGAGTAGTCCCATACAATCCATCCTAAAGTGAAGTGGCACTATAACAAAAATCTGGGAGAAAATCAGGATCAACTGAAGATGTGAGAGAAGTTCTACTGAAATCAAGCAGAAAGACAACTAAGTTCATTACAGGCAAGGTGATGCCTGCATGCACTTAGAATTCACAGCCATGCTCTGTTCTATCACGCAACTCCTGGGAAGCCCCTGGCCACGCTGCCAGCAAGAGCCACAAGTTCAAGGCAGCACAAGCTACTGAAAGGTCATGAGTCATTCCACCTATACAGCAGGCAGCCATGCAAGGTTGCTCTGGACAGATGTTTGCTCATGTCAGACTTGGGCTCAGCTTCCAACAGTAGCCTTACACAGCAAATCTCTACTTACTGCATATTCATAGCCTTAAGGAAGCTACTGGAATTTCTCTCAATATTTTCAGTATCTCTGGACTGGGTTCCATACTGTATTCATGCACATGCTGAAACATGAATTTACTTTTTCAGAGGTGTCCTGAACAAATTCCTGGTTGCTCAGTTCCAGATTATACATTTTGGCTTCAGGGAAAATTCTTAGAAGGAATAGAGACATCTTTTAAAAACATTTTTCTGATAATCTGCTTGATACTTATTTACAAAAATAGGCACATATCCATAAAAAGCAAAGCAATTCTTTGTAAATTTAGCTAGATCATCAGGTAAATAAACCTAGACCAATAAATTATCATCTTTCCTGACCATGTTTAAATTCTGTAAATGTCATTCCAACTCGATTTCTCTCTTTCTGCAAAAGAATGTCTAGAGCTGAAATACTGTGTGAACAAGTGCAATGGATTACAGAAGGAGATTAGCTGCTACTTTGTTCCTCAACGTAATGCACTTTTTCTTTTTCTAGTCATGTTTATGTTAATATGATTTTCTTCTCATCACAAGCAGTACATATACTTGTAGTATTCCCTTCATAAATGTTGCCTGCAATTATTCCAAGATGAATATAATTTTGCTACTTCACCATGTTGCCTCTTTGTGTTATTTCTGACCTCATAATTACAGTTTCTTTCAAGACAATTCAAGGTTAACTTAATCCATTGAAAAAATATTGCAACTCTGAGTTTTGTCTCAAATCACCATAGATTATTACAAATACAAAAAATTGACAGAGCAAATAGATATTCTAAGATGTTTGATTTTATCTGCTGGTACACTGCAGGAGGATTTTGGTCTGATACTGACACTACTGTTCACCACAAGTGTTTATTTTTCTCCAGTTCTTAGACCTCTTCTCTCAGCGGAGGTTACATTTTTAATTCCATTTTAGTCACAAAAACTGTCATGCAATAGAAACTCAACTTCAACTTAAATACCCGGGAACAATTTACATCTGAAACCACAAGGCTTAGAAAGTCAGAACTAAGCAGGAGAAATATTTACTAGAGATAAAACTGTGTAAGGATGTTTTGCACAAATTGCTCTTTTGGCTTAAATCAATACTATTTTTCAATTAGCATTTGATATTAAACCTTGACACTTTGAGGCACTTAAAAAAGTCACTCCCACTTCTTTTAGTAACTACCTAATTACAATTCTGCCCACTTTAAAGTATGAACATTAAGATTTTTCTTTCATGCTTTTAACTAAAGATGTAATTTGGAATGCAAATTTCTCACAGCAAGAAACTAGCAAATCATGTTTAAAGAAACAAGAAAAATATTCTCTGCTGCCTGTTTTAGTTGCCCTTCTGTCACCAGTGTGTGTAGGCTCTAACTCATAAATAGAAAGGCTTCTCTCAAAAGCAGAATGTGCGCATAGTCAAGTTGTGTACGCTGAAAGAATAATTGCTAAAACAATGTTGGTTATACAGGTGGCTGATTTTATAAGATTATCTAGTTCTGAAGAAAGTATTATTAAAAATTATTACACACATATACACACATAAAAATCTGAATAGTTTCATAAGTACCCCTCAAGAAAATATGATTCAAAACTGTGCAAATGGAGTAAACCAACTCCTCCATGAATTCTCTATGATACATAGTTTTAATAACATAGAGAAGAAACTTAACTTTTCTAATTTTTTTCTCAGTAGCATAAAAACAACATTCCACATTTAATGCATTAATGTTTCATGAGCTCCAAATTACATTTGCAAAGAAGTGTAATGCATTTTGAGAAGCTTCATTTATACTTTTCACTTTTTTATAATTAAAAAAATAAAAAATGAGCCAGTTACATACTAAATTACACAAGAGAAAAAATTAATAGATTTTTACTCAGTTGCAGAGAACGCAGTATACATAGAAAATTAGATATCCATATTGGCTGTGCCATTGTTCAGATGAAACATTTTTAAAAAGACAGAAAGCATCAATACTAACAGTTCTGTCCAGTATTGTCTAAAATCTTCAGTGAAGATCAAATGTTAACCCTATTCTCTCTTTAAAATCACCAGATTTTCCCCTCCCTCGTCTCAGATTTTCCTTTTTTTTTTAATATTTCTTATATAATTTGTTGCAGGTGGAATACCTGCCAATACTTCACAGAGACAACGAGGGGTTTAGAAAATGCATGAATTAAGTATAGCAATTTGGGATACTTCTAACTGAAAGAAACTATATAACATAATTTCATTATTGGAATTGCTGAAAGAAACTCTTCTCAATATAAACTAATTGACATAAAATATAGATAATGTATATTATTTTAAAACTAAATATGCTTCACTGATGGTATCACTAAAACTCCCACAGTTTTACATTAGACAGGATCTAACTTATGAACTCATAAAAGCCACTCCGGTTTCAAAAGTTAATCAATCTTGACAGAGTGG
Source organism: Camarhynchus parvulus (assembly GCF_901933205.1). Lineage (NCBI taxonomy): Eukaryota > Metazoa > Chordata > Aves > Passeriformes > Thraupidae > Camarhynchus > Camarhynchus parvulus. The sequence continues at coordinate 33,263,354 of NC_044575.1, forward strand.
GTGCATCCCTTTTTTTATGCTTTCCCAGTCATAGATCCGTAGATGTTTGGCTCCTCATAGCTAAAAACTCATTGTCCAAAGAAGCATTGCACTGGCTGCTTCCTGACAAAGCTTCAGAAGACAAATACATAAATAAATAGGACATTTCTGCCCTCCTCCATAGAATCCTTTAAAGTCAGCATGCATGAGCTTTACAGGTACTCCCCAGTAGCAGATCAGCCATAAACTTACTCTGAATGACATGCTGTATTTTAACTAGAAAATTTGCACTTGATGAGAAGTAATCATTGGAAGAAATCCTATGGCTAACACATAAAAGAGATTTGCTAAGATGTTGATAACAAATCTTGGACAACCTATAACCTAGGAATCAATTTTCAATTGACGCCCAGAAGACTGATGCTTCCTTTTTTTTTATTTTAATTTTTTAAAATGTTTTTTAATGGCCATGTACCCGCAAGTCTAAGAGAAAACTAACACCATTTTAAAATAACCATTTGAATTGAGTATGAGTTTTCAAGATGAAGATACACTGTTAACATTACAAAGCATCACAACTATCAACAGTGCCCTGTTTTCAGTATAAACTTGGATAAATATGGCTAGAATACACAATTATGTTCTTCTAAAAGAATCAATGCAGAAAATTATATGCATTAGTTATGTCATTTAATTAAATTCAGAGGAAAGAACAGCCAATAGAAATGTGCTAAGGGACTTGCCATTTCACTGTCAACAACATTTTTCATTGAAACTGACTAAAACTTGAAACCTTGGAAAAACTAAACGCTGGATATTAGAAATACATTGAGATTTTTATGTTTTGACATTGCTGGCCAGATCACATTATTTTAACAGCATGTTAAATATTTTCTAAATTAATTTTGGATTTAAATCCAAGTATGAAATCGTGTTTCAGCATTACTGGTAAGAATACTGAAAATCAGTCTCTGGAAACCACATTTTAAAATTAATTAATCTATCTATAGGACTGACAGGACGAAAGAAGACTAAGAGTTTTAGTTTGTTTTCAGAGGATCTTTGCCACAGTTGATTTTTACAAGATACATATCACAATAATTCAGGAATCATTTGGCAATTCTGAACAAAACTTAAGTTATCAACTATATATCCTCTGCAGGAGACCTCTCTTTTGAAAGATGTAGAATCAAGGTGAATCACCAGAACCATTTCAATTCTATGGAAAACAAGGATTTATTATGACCATTTAAAAAGGGGTATTTCTTTCTTGCTCAAAGCTCTTTGTGATCCTTTTGTGAGATCAAAAGAGAGAATTTGATCATCAGCAAGAGGAACTTTATGGTCACTCATATCAACAGGTTTGCAATTCCCAAAGGAAGCAGGTAAAGTGCTCAGAAAATATGATAGTCTTTAGTCCCTTTCTTAAAATACACTATTTCTATATTTAATATTTTCATGCTCACAAATAGTCCCCAATTTTGCTATCACAGTTATCATATTCTGATATTCTGAAAATTAAAGTTTTAAGTGACAATCTGTGGAATTGAAAAAATGATAGATTTTGAAAGAAGACGGTAAAAGAAAGTGTAACTAGCTGAATGTGTTTTGTCTAAATGAACACCTTTGAGTTTGCATGACCATAAAGTAAAATAATGATACTAAACCCTAACATCCCCTCCTACACTATTTGTAATTAAAATTCTGGAGTAATTACTCTGTTCTCCATGGAGAGGAAGGGGAGACACACATGAATTAAAACCCTTGTGGTAACACTATTAATGTCTCAGGTCTATGAAAGTAAGAGCATATTTACTCTTGTTTTCCCCTACAAACAGTTCTGTATAGCTTCATGGTGTTTTTCACTAAAAAAAAATTAAAAAGGAAAAATGGCAGAAAGCTAATGACAAAATGTTTTCCTAAAAACTGTATAAATACAGTTTTTCTTAGGAGTTTTTTTTCTGAAAACATCCATTTTGCTTTAGATATAAACACATGATAAGATGGTAGAGCCAAATAGCTTCTAAGAGGAGGAATATTTTAAACATACTAACTAAACACAACAATTAAAAAAAGCCAAAAAACACCGTGAAACAAAATAACAAAAGACCTTCTCACCATTCCCACAGACATATGATTTAATAGAAAAACTCACAGAAAGTAAATAAATTAAGCAAATATCTGAATATATATCACTACTATAGATACTTTTATATGCACACACAGTACTGTACTATAAATATATGCTGCTATATAAGAATGCCTAATACTTGATTTACTTGTAAGTAGGAGCAGTCCTCTTGCACTGAGTATCTAGTGAAGAGTTTCAGCTCAGGCAGAGAGTACAGAAGCTACTCAATCACAAGTGCCTCTTTAAATCATATTTTTGCAATTCAGCTTATTTTAAAACCAATAAGAAAAAAAAACCTCATGCACAAAGACATGCACATATTTGCACTCTCTACAGACACAATGAGTGGAGCCCCCACTTCCTTCCAGGTCCATCATGTCTTAGAATCTCCCAGCTGCAATCATGTCAAAAATAAGTTGGATGCACAGAACAAATGAATGATGTTCTCATTCCAAAATCTAGGAACAAAACCCACACTCTGTTACAAAATTATTTCAAGGGACTCTCCAACCTTTCTTGGAAACTAGATTTCTGCTCTTAACAATATTATGTAATCTAAATAATATAACTTTGGTCTGAGAAGTATCTTCCATATCCAGTCTGTATTAAGTTACATATGTAGAGGTAAGAAAAGACTGGACAGGGCATTTTTAATGGTGCATCTTGGCATAACCTGACACCAGTTTTGCACATGCACTTTTACTTCAAGATCACAAAATTGGCGTAAAATGAAAGATAAAACTTATTCTATCATCAACCAATAGACGTAAAATAAATATGGTGGAATAAAGATGATGGAGAGGGCAATCTGGCTTCTGTGAAATGTACCTGGTCTATCTAGATGAACTAACAAATTAACAGCACCAAGGGTTATGGTTACTTTGAACCCCTGGCTTTGCATTAGATGACCAGCAGCAGAAGCTTGATAGTTCCTGTATTAATTAGTTCTTAACTAATAAAATAGGATTTTGTGTAGCAAGAACTACTCAATGAAAGTCTCAGGGATACTCTCTTAGATGTTGTTTGAAAATTGTTTTCAAATAAGAAAGGGAGGACAGTTAAACAGAAAACATTTATATAACCATGTCTCTCTAGGTCATGAAAAATAATAATTATTAGAAATTTTGATTACAAAAAGGACATAGTTTTCTTAGTGTGGTTTCCCTAATGGGTGGATGGATAGGTGGCCACACACAAGTATTGTGCTCAGCTCTGGGTCCCTCACTTTAAGAGTATGTGCAGAGAAGAGCAACAAAGCTGGTGAAGTGTCTGGAGAGTAAGTCCCACATGGAGCAGCTGAGGAAGTCCAGAGAAATGGAAGCTCAGGGGAGACCTTACTGCTCTCTACAACTCCCTGAAAGAGGCTTGTAGTGAGGTGGGAGTTCAGCCTCTTCTCCCAGGCAGCTGGGGACAGGACAAGAGGAAATGGCCTCAAGCTTTGCCAGGGGAAGTTCAGGCTGGACATGAGAAGGAATTTCTTCACAGAAAGAGTAATTAAACATTGGAATAAACAGTGCAGGGAGGTGGTGCAGTCACTGTCCCTGGAGGTGTTCAAGAAATGACTGGAGGTGGCACTTAGTGTCAAGGTCTGGTAGACAAGATGGTGTTACATCACTGGTTGGACTTGATGATGACAGAAATCTTGTCCAACCTAATTGATTTTGAGATTCTGTGATGTTTCCAAATTTAATAAGCAGTGCTACAGGACTCCATAGCTCTCTAATGCTAATAGAGCCTTCTGACAATTCAATTCAAAACCTTCCTCTCAGAGCCTGACAATATGTCTCTAAGAAGGATCAGAGAAGAGAATAAGATAAAATCAAGCTGTAGGTCTCAGGAAATATATCATTAACTGCAATTAAGCTGTGGCTGGCCAGCTTAGAAGTTAACATTCACCCCAGCTGATTCATATCTTTAGTTTATACATCTATCTACGTCTTGGTTAACTCTTGTAAACTTATATGTGTTTAACCAAGATAACTTAGGTCAGTTACGAAACTAACTTAGGTCACTTATCAAAGTCAACTCAGCTTTTAAAAATTCCCTATAATTACAAGAGACAGGTGAAGGTACAATTGCATAGTCCTTATTAAATGGGAAGATCCTGGATTTAGATCATACATACACAGCTCAGTAGGAAAACTGCATATGTTTCTTGTTAAACCATGTATTTGCAAACCATATTGTTTCCCTACATCTGTGCTCTGGGTTATGTTTAACATACAATGGGAGAAAAATTTCATTAAGGCAAACTATCTATAGACAAGCACTAGGCATAGGCAATACTTGAATATAGATAACTGGTACCTATTCATAATTTTGCATAGACAGCGATCTCACAGAAATGTTCACATGGGAAAAAAATTACTCCTCATGCAAACTAAGGCTGTGGGGCACAAATATGGCTGTATTTACACATTTACATTACATGTTTTTATACTTATATTACAAATGTGTAATACTATGTGCGCATTAACATGGAAAAATACTTTACACAGAGTAAATTTGAAGGCAGCATCTAAGTAAATTTGATTTAAATATCTCTTGTTAAAGATACAATGAAAAATAATTTGCACCTAAATCTTGCCCTGATCTCAACTACTATGCACAATGTATACATATTTTTCTGCTTGAACAACTGACAATTTATTTTTAGGGAAAGATACTGAAAAATGTGAAAAGAAAAAAAATTAAAAAATGGAAGAGCTGTCTCAAAAATGAGATGGAGGCGAGGAAATTAATAGCTTTACTAATCCTTTTTGATTTCCCAATATATTTGTCCCTTTTTTCTATTTAACAAATACTCAATGTGATCCTTTGCACATGTATAATAAATGCATAAATGCATTATTAATTATTCTAATATCACTTAAATTCTGTTTTCAAAACATAAATTTCATCCTAACAAAGCTGCAGTCTCCTTTTCTTACCCTGATTCATCTGAGTTCCTATTAATGCCAGGCAAGTGTAACTTACAGTTTACCTTGAAATTGCATGCAGTAAAGACAAACCAACAGTACACAAACAGATTTTGTACAGCCAATGAGTCTTTTCTGGTAATGTAATGTGTATCATTTATTATCTAATTACTTATGACATAATTACACAGAAATTTCTATAAAACAGCCTTAATTGCTGGTATACAAGTGAAATACAACCTGTGAAACGTCTTCAACAAACAACTCTTTCCTTCTGTTTGTAAAACAATGTGATAATACTGGTTCTAGACTATATTTACAGTTTTATTAAACACTTTAAATTTATTCTTAGGAACAAATTTTCTGCAAGGAAATGATTATCTTTTTACTTGATTTCTATTTTTTTTTTTGTATCACTTAATTATACATGCACACAGGTCTGCAGATTTTAAGGTATTGTATTTTGGTTCACTACTTTTTACTATAGAATGCCATTAATCATAGTCTAATCTATTTCATAAGCCAGTTTAATTCCCTAACTGCAACACTTTAAAAGAGCCCACATGGAGACTGCATTTCAGTATCTCATGGGTAGGGGGCAGCTTTTAATTTATTATCACGATTACTATAATTATTACTAAGAGAATAAAGTCAATCAATTCTCACTGCATTTTAAGTTTGTTAAGTGGACAATAACGATAATCACAAAAAGTTGAGAAGCACTGAGCTCATGTACTATGCTACCTAAAAATATGAAAGAAGAATTTACACTTCAGTGCACTTGCAGGCTTCCAGAAGCTTTAAAGAAATAAAAAATCCCAACCATATTTTTCTAACCCCATCCAAATCACAGGTAGTAAGTTCACTTGAATGAGTAATTTATCATGTAGAAGTGTATTATTGTTTGATAATGTAAGGGGTGGGGGGAAATAGTCCAGCAAGACTTTGATCTCTAAGGCTGCATTCACTAAGGTGCCATTTGAGAAGCAGGAGAAAACAGAAGATGAAACAGGCAGCAGACCCTCTGCACCCCAGACTAATACCCTTCAAGGCTGCAAAGATTCAAATGCAAATCACTGGCAGGTCACAGACCAGCGAACCCTTAGACTTAGAGGGACAATAGTCCAATTGATCCACTATTTGCAAACCATGCCTCTTAATATCTGCTATTACTTGCAGGAGGTCCAACTTTCTTTCAGGAAAAAAACCCCAAACAATTCATCAACTAACCAATCCAATCCAAACATCCAAAACCAAACCCCAAATCAATAAATGTGAAAATATCTACAAGCCCAAAACTACGGGATAATTCTACTGAATAAGATGCAATTATATATTTTGATATAGACTATCTGAAATCTAGGGTGCAATGCCTCAGGCAAAGGTCCCAACAGCTGCAGCTAACCTCTGGAAAAGGAAAAACCTTCTACATCTTATTCTCTGTAGTGCAATTCATCAATCTGCTTCCATGATTTGTAAACAAAGAACACTCCCTTTTCACTCAAATCAGGCAGAGACCAACTATAATTGGTGGGTTTGTCTCAATGTATCTATGACTTCTCCCCATCTGATGAGTTCTCAAAGCATGCAGAGGACAGACAATGCATCTAGCAGTCTGCCTAGCCTAGCAAAGTGTAGTGCTACACTGTACCTACAAGCAGCTTGTGAAAATGAAAATATTTCAGGTAGCAGGAAAAAACCCAATTAACTAACAAGGAGGATCCTCTAGGGCCAGGCCTAATCATGCCTCACTCAACTAACACCTGACAGAAAAACATGGTATTGCCTTTTCTACATGACAGTCTGCTATAAATGATCTGTCCTGGTGCAACAGTAAGGTCTACAGCCTCAGTGTTTCTTCCCACATTCTCCCTTAATCATATAAATTCTGAACTCCTTAAAAGCCACTAAATTAAATTCCAAATAATTGAAAACTTGGAGTCAAACCTTTATCTGACTGATTATGCAGCAGAGAAATAACAATACAGTCATCCAGATTTGCATTCTGGAAATTGCTCTGGTCTGTTTTCTCTGGATTGTTCAAACAGAGAAGAAGGCACTCAGTGACTTTGCCTGCGCACCTGAGAATATGGCTGGATTTTTCACCCAAGAGCAGTTTTGAATGAAACAGTACATCTACCATACTAAACCTGAGTATTAAGAACTCAAAGTCTCAGCTAACCTTGGTTAGATCACAGAGTAATATGTTGCCAACTTTCACTCTAGCTTATCTGGGATGGAACGTGAACATGGATATTATTTGGAATTTTATAACACGCTATTCATTTTAATTTTGTATTGATAAAAGAATTATACTTAAAAAGGAACACAGAATATGAAGAAATTAAACACCCTTTGGCAAAGGACATTTGAAAACCTTTATGATATTTTGACAAAGAGAAAAATGTGTACTCTCCAAATTTTCTTTGTTTAATGATCATTTTTCCTAGGCAGATAGGACCTTCTCTTAGTATGGGGACATGGAAAAATGCCAAAACCTATATATCGTATCTACAAATATTCATAAATGAAAGAACATCTTAATTTAAGTGAGGGACTTTTTGAATTCTTAAACAACTGCAACAAGACAAGATGATGATAACCCTAGCAGTCTAAACAGAACGCATTACAATCCAAAAAAGCATTATCATTTTACATGTTCACTACAAAATATTTTAAAGTGAATAAATCCCATGAAAGTCATAAGTGTACTTTAAACAGTAATGATCTCAGCATCTTAACTGAAGCAATAATGATTTAAAAATAGATTGTTTGAATCAAAAGCAGGCTTCATAAAGTCACACTAAGATTTTTATATTTTCTAAATCATCTAAGTCTTCATAAACACAGACTTTCTCTCCTTTTTTTTTATAAGCTTTGCTTTTATATGTGGGGGTTTTGTTTTGTTTTCTACCTTTGGATTTTTATCTACGGGGGGAAAACAGCCAAAAAATCTAACAACCAGGTAGAGTTTAAAACATGAGGAAGTTTTGATTTAAGACATTTATCAGTTTTAATAGAAGAGAATAGTAATTCTGTTCATTACACTGAGAACATATATCTTTTTGAAGGGGGAATGAAATAGGAAACTAATTGATTCTAATTATTATCAAGCATAAAACTCAAATAAGATGCACAAACATGGAATCACATTTTTACTTACAGGACTGAAACTGGCATGTCATTTATGACATCCTATGAATGACATGCCAGTAGTTTTCAGAGACTTAGCAGTGAGAATCTACATCTGTCCCCATTTCTCAGCAAAGTTCCTCACATTTCTCCTACATTTAAGACATGAACAGTAAACAGTGACCCCTATAATTGTTGTGCAGTGGGAAAGAAAAAAGGAAATGAGTATGGAATACGAACCCAATTTATTACCTACATACTTGTCCCAAGGGGAAAAATTGAAACAGACAATAAGAAGAGTAAAATCACCAAACTCTTTTGCATATAAGATTTTTTAAATTGTTTAAACATTTTATATAATTTAAATATATAGCCTAAGGAAACAATGCAAACAAGCACTGAGCTCAGATACTGTAAAATACTGGAAAAATGGTTAAAGGAAAAAATCAATATATTACAAGTAATGTATTAACATGAGGATGAGAAGAAAGTCTACAGTTAGTCTGTGGAGGGTAGGTTACTTCTGCTTAGAGTTTAGACATGAAATGAAGGATTCCTGCTGTATAGAAGCGGGAAAGGTTACATCTAAACCAGTGGAACCTCTACTGGATCCCTCTCACATGAACAGGAGAATAATTCTTCCTAGCCTTTTCAAGATATATGGATTCAAACATTATTTATTATGTGCTATCTACAGTGTGCCATAGGCACCTTGTAATCAAAAAAGGAACTCTGTCTTATTAAACTAAAACAAGCTGGTTCACTAAATACTTTAGTCATGGTCCATATAAAAACACTGTCTATTAGACAAAGCCTCTTTCAAACAGAATATTAGGTTTGTATTGCAGACCACTGACAGCATCATCTGGATGTAAATGAAATGGTCGTATTTATCAGTGATGAATCAGATTGGTTGACAAAAGGTCAAATTGTTATCTCAGAGAATTACCATAGCAAATATTCTTAGTAATCCAATTAAAGTTATATCACATTTTTAATTCTATAGCAACTTTTCTAAGAATGGTAAATAATTTTATATTGACTTTGATCTTGAATACACAGTACTGAGATTTGGAAAGATCAAGTGATCAATCCAGCATTAGTCAATATGTGGAAGACCTCAAAAGAAAATAGATTTTCTCAGCACTACCCTAAAAATTGACATTAAAATCAAGGAAACAAAAATAGATTAATATTACAGTTAAAATATTCAAGACACTATATCTTAAATAAGCCTCATATCAAAGTTCAAAGGCAAATTGAGATAATATATCACTGACCTAAGATGGCTATGGAGTATCCTGAGATCATCATTAAAACTCAGTATTAAGATTAAAGTACTGATTTAAAAAATTATCATTTGAAGGTGGTTATTATACATATTTTTAAAATCCATGTCTTAATGATAACAGAAGACTGAAACAAAGGTTTCTTTCCTATTTCCTCCTCCACCTCCCACAAGAAGTTATATGTCAAATAGGAGTTCATCAACCCTTTAAAAGCTGTCAGCATGCTTTACAGACTGCCTTTATTTTCAGATTCTACCTTTCTGTGAGGAATGAAAAGATCAAACTTCTGCAAGCAATTTTGCAAACAGGGTAGGGTGGTTCTTTAAAGTCAGAGAAGGAGATGGGATGCATCAATCATTACAATATCAATTCATCTCCCAGTCTCTAGTTATATGTGTACTATTATATCACATTGCAGGCTATAGACTTTGCATAAAATAGAGAGGCAATGTGAGCCAAAAGCACAAATTCCAAATACCAAGATTTTAATAGCCATATGTTTGTGCTCTACCTGCTGAGTACAGGCAGTTCCAAGAACCCTGGCTTAGTCCCATCATGTGAAAAGGTTGAAAAGTATTATTTATGACAGATATTGCAGCAACAAGATGAGATAGAAATGTTGAAACAAAAAAAGCAGACCTGAGGACTGAATGAACAAAATCTACACCTATCTGCACTCCAAAAATTTTATATTACATTGTACTAAATGATAAAAGAAGATTTTCAGGTGCAATAACAAAGCAGCCAAATTGAAGGTACAATTGTAAAAAATACAAATACCATGGGAAAAAATAGTGCTTTTAAAAAAGTAAAAAAAAAAAGGTTTAGATAGTAAGCTAATGACTCAAAGTTTGCTATGATAAATCCTATTTTATTGCTAAGCTTAAGCCTATCTAAATTGTAAGGCAAGGAAAAAGGACTCCTATCTATTACTCTCCTGACTCACTAATAAGTATGAATGTGTGCTTTGGCCCTTTTATTCTCTTAAGCCAGTAGCAAAGGTCAGCAGTGGTACCAATTTCATGGAGAAGGGGAGGACTGGAGAAGGAGACATGCAAGTGTCCTTTACAGGTATACATCAAATAGGCAAAGGAGAAATAAAAACTTAGCTTTATCTGTTTCTCCCTCTATAATCAGAGTAACATCAGTTACACAGGCAGATAAAACCAAAAAAATAATCTTGTGAATGAATAAAAATATGTAAACAGTTTAATTATAGAAATACTAGTATATCTAAAGTCAATTGTTAAAATAATAATAAAACTTGTACCTTTCCTAGGTTCTACAGAGGAAAAGCAAGCATGTTCTATATGATGTTTAGTGCATTATTTATCACTTTAGAGATGAAATTACCTCTTGAAGTGTACTTTGGAGAAGTCAAATTGATTTCCTCCTCCTAGTAAATAAAAGTAAAGCTATATTCTGCCAGCTCCAGGGGCATCAGCAGAACAGTTTCACCACTATAGCTATATGTCTATCAGTGTTTGGCTATTAACAGAGCTGACCAAGCTCATGAGGGTGTAACACAGAAGCTTTTAGTCTAAAAGTACAGAAAGATTGAGTTAGTTTCAGCAATAGGCAGACAGGAGGGGGGAAAAAAGTTATTGGACATTCTACTGCCTCTAATTCTATTGCCTCTTTGGTTCCTTCTTCCTTGAGAAGTTTGCAGAGTATGGATTTTTAATGTGAATAAAGGTCCAAGGAAGTTCCACTGAAAAAAATAAGACATTTACAAGAATAATATTGGCAGATGTATAACTTCCTGGAACAAAGAACTGAAGAAAAACACACTTCCAGTGAAGAGGTTTCTGTCGCACTCAAGACAACTCAGTAAAATGCAAAACATGACAGTTCTAAAGAAACTTCTCTTCCACTAGATAAGGCATTTTCAGAGACTATCCTCTCCTTGAGAATCATAAAACAAGTAGTTCACGAACACTGGATTTTTCCAAAAACAATTCATCAAAAGCTGAAACTGCCATACAAAGGAGTTATGACCTCATCTGAATGGAGGCAAAGTGAGTCATTAAAAGGAAGATCTAATACAAGCCAGATTTCCTGCCTAGCTTCCTCTGACCTCTGTTGGCAGTGCTATTTTCTTCTTGTATTAAAAAGTGTGTCTAGAAATTGTTCAAGCTCTGTCAGGGGAACACAACTGACATGCTTGTATAGCACAAGGCTCACATCAGCTCTTCTCATCAAAGCACAGACTCGCAATTCTCTAATTGCAATGACTTATGGGGGAGTCCTCCAACCCAGCTTAAAAATCTCATTTCAACAGCAACCCAGCATGAAGTATTGCTTAAAGTTTGCTTAATCACCTTTCTAATCTTTAACATAAAATATCATCTTCTCATGATTAAAACATTACATAAAATGGAATGATCTTAAGCCTAATATGCTACCTTATGCACACAACAGAGAGTGCTGTGAATTCATCTTCTTAACACTGACTTTCCTGACATCCATCCAGTTAACTAAGCTCTCTCGTGTTATCATACCATCTTGCGAGAAAATTCATACCTGAATGGTTATTTTTCTACTGAGAGTCATCTTACACAGCCATATATCAAAACAAACATTTACTATTGTTCTCTCATACTCTCCTGTTGGGTGTTCATGTGGCTGCAGACAGGTTTGAGGTGACTGCGTTGGAACCTATTTCCATGTGACAGCCGCAGTGCAGATACTTGTGGATACCCTGGTGCTGAATGCTAATCACCACTACAGCCTGGGAACAATTGCCAGTGATGTCACTTTATCACCAGAATGAACAGAAAGGCCTTAGTTGCCTTATCATGTGCTTTGTGCTTCCTGCTGGAATGGCTAGAAATCACTAGAAAACACGAGAAGGGATAAAATAATCATAAACCTGTACAAGTTTCAATAGTTAATAATAAAAGCAGTTCCAAAAGTCAATTAAGGAACTCATTACTCTTGTTCATATATACAGTTCTGATACTGTTCAAAAAAGGTCTTGATTACTTGTATGAAAACTGATTTGAACACAGATTATTAACAAAATGCATTAAAATATGTAATTTGGAATACAGACAGGACACAAAGCATACATGTCATATGGCTTGTGAATTTAGCTATATTACTTGACAATATTCTCATAGAACAACTTTCTATAAGCATAAGTATTTTTAGCTATTGAAAGGTCATTTAAAGTTTATACACTACACTATAATTCTAATAATATAAAATTCATAGAACAGATGCAAAGTAGGTGCTTCTCCTATGCTAATTAACATGCTCAAATTGTATATCCTGTAAATAAAAGCACTTCTTTTTTCTCTAAATAATGATCATCAGGATATACGTATACTAAAAAAAAGTGTGAAACAAAAGAAAGATAGTAAGAACCCACTAAAAAACAATCCCTGCACTCATTTTCAAAACCTTCTAATTAAAATAAACAAAATACTAAAATTAAGAGAGAGAGAATAAAAGCTGAACAGAGCCTATAATAAAACATCCCTAAGTGTTGGCAAAGATTTCATCTTTGTCATTTAATGATGATGAAGCCAAGTAACTGTTGCTGGAATGGAAGCAGGCTGATGAAGAAGGCTTTCAAGTTGAAGTCAAGGATATCACAACCTATATTTTTCTTGGTAGTTCCTCTATCTATACAATTTCTTCCTAAGTTCCATTACTTTCTGTATTTGATACCCCCTTCAATAAACGTCATGTGTTGATCAAAGGTATAATGCTTTAATACGCTTCTGTTTGTGTGAAATTGTTCGTTCATACACCAGCAAGTTCTAAGCAGTTCAAAAAATATCAGAGAATTAGTAATTAATAACAGTGTTAACTTTCAGGGGAAATTAGCTTGTGAAGTAAACTTTTCTCATATTTGCTGTTATTTATGCAAGATCTGATAGCAACATTCAGCTAACTGAAACAGACTGTGGGAACTCTTAGCATATACTAAATACATTATTTGAACACAAAGTACATTAAGTTTAGCAGTACATCAAAAATAAAAAAGGTATTTTTTAAGCATGAATAAGTTCTAAAAAGCATGGTATGTAGTAATTTTTTACAATTTTTATAGGGAAGACAAAGATAACGATAATTTGGGGATACAATCAACTGGACACAGACTTTTCCAGTTAAAACAAAAATAAATTAGTAGAATTAACATGCTGCTAAAAGGACAGTTTATGCATTTAAAAATACAATACGAATTAAACTTACTTAGATGTGTTTAGCAAGTTTTCAGAGAGATTTAATTTTACTTCATTCCTCATCAATAAATTTTCATTTAAAATACTTTTATATTTAAATAATGCCCCTATGTTACTGTCCACAGACACATTTCAAAATTCTGCAATAAAGAAGTCTGTTTGCCATTGCTGGGTTGAATTCCAGCTATTTAAGCATGGGTTTAGAGATAATTCTATTATAATTTAAAACTGATCCAGGAAGAAAATACGTGTGTGCATATATACACAAACATATACAAACCAAGAGTTACTTTGTCTGCAAACACACCAGTTTTGTATCCTTGCAATTTATCAAATGGAAAAAACAAAGCAACCCAACTATTTTAAAAGATACTTTGTTTTCATCAGAGATTTTAACGAAGCCCACCAAAATAAATTAAAAGCAAAATATTTTCCATTTACTTTACCAATTTCTAACAAGAGTTAGATATCTATGGTTATGGGTGTATATATGTGAATGAACGAATAAATCCTTAACCCACCATATCTTTTTCTCCAGTTTGCAAGCTGTCACCCGTGAAAAGTATGGTGTAGATGGTAGGATGATACTGTACCTGATTGGCTCTGGAGGTGGTCATGGGATCAGATGGAGAGGACTTGGTGGTAGTTGGGGAAGATGGCAATGTCTGGGAACAAAGCAGTTCAGGAGCAAATCAACCTTTACAAGCCTTAGACTGAACAGTTAAAAAAATAAATAAACCAACAAAATAACATAACTAGAAAATTAAAAGAAATAAAAAATGCCTAAGACAAAAATCTTTCTCCTACTCATTGGAACTTAATGGAATTTAAAGTCAATTGGATAAATAATGCATGTAAATATGCATGCTTATGCATGTAAAAACAAATTCATGACTTGAAATCAAGATGGTGAACTCACATAAATACTCAAAAATATGCTGACCACATGAGGAATATATTCTTTCCTCTCTCCTCCTCTTGGGGAAAATGAAGACTATAAGTAAACAAAAATTCCAGCAAGTTCAATGAGCACACTAGAAACAGTTATCAGTCTATGAACAAACAGGGCCAATGTCTGAAAGAAGTTAAGAGACATCTACTCTGGCACTTTTGTACAGCACCATTGTATAGTAAGGACTTATAGCCAGCAAACTGTATTCCAAACCTTACAACAGTTACGCTGAAGCTACTGCCTTTCTGGCTATATTCTAACTGCTAAAATATTCATTGATCTTTTTTAATCTGGAAGCAGGTGAAAAAATGTAAGCATCAATCTCATGATGGATGAACATGCAACTAATACCTTCATAACAAATAACTACAAAATATTTATGATTAGTGTTAAAAATGTTCATTTAGTTGAGCAAAGGTCAACAGCTTATTATAGTTCTGTGTTCAAAATAAACACAAAAAAGAATTAAGAGTCATATTTATTGATCATCTTTTCTAAATAATATACAGATGCTTAACATTAATTCTTGAACATATTAAAAAAGCACTGCTCTGTTTAAAAATTTTATATACACATTTCTCTTAAAAGTATTAGATCGTGACAGAAAAACTCTCTATTCTTTTTATAAATGTAGTAAAAAAGTAAAATTCCAAATTTCAAAACATAACATACAATACTTATTCAAAGCATGTTTGTGACATCTTTGCAATATATAAATATTATAATATATCAAAAATTACACTATTTTTATGTCAAGAAATAAGTGTTAAAGTGCTATACAATGGAATTTATCATATGCTCATATAGTTACTAACCAAAACTATTTAGAAATAAATAAAGCAAAATTTCACACTTTCAGCAGTTCTGTTACTTACAATCATTGACAGTCCCTCATAAAATAGGTATACATACTTTTGCACTAAAACTCTTAATGCATATGAGAAAGCTGGGACACTGTGAATGCATAAAGTTGTGTATTAGCAAAATATGGGCTTGTACATATGCACACACAAATATTTTAGATGTATGTTAAACAGTATGAAGATCCATTTTTCATAGTTTGTACATAAACAGGCAGTCAAAACAGGAAAAATAAAACCTTAAGAAACAGATCCCTATTTTGTGCTTCCAACTTGGTACTCATTGTAAAGCAGTAAAAACATAAAAACAGTTTAAGCATCAACTAGGACTCTTTTATGATGGATATGTAGAAAATACTATCATGTATAGGACCTTATAAAAACATGCAGCTGGCAAATTGCTATTGCTCAGCAGGCACCCTACATTGTAAAAATCAAAGCAATTATAAAGGATTCTCCCATGTCTTTATGTACCAAACATGGGACCATCATGAAGGGTCCATTTGTGAGGGGCTAGAATTATTTAGCAAAAGATGTGTCTGATTCCACAGTGGGACATGGCTAAGCTTGTTCAGGTATAGAATTATACTTCTGATTTTAGTGAGATGATGCAGTATTTCTCTTACCAAAGTCTGAAATTGCAATGAACTGATTTTTATCATTTAAGGCAAAACAGGAAAAAATACAAAAAAAGAAAAACCCAAAACAAAACAAAACAAAAATCCCAACCAAAAAGAATGGAGAATTGTTTATTGTCCCAATAGGTTTCCTTTATTATAGCTAAGTATTAAACTTCCATCCTGCAATCCCCAAAAGAAAAAAATATTCTAATATATTTTGACTATAATATTTCAGAAAACTGATAATGTGTGTTATCAACACCACTGCTAACCATCATATATGGTACTGTATGTTGTTTTGGTATGCTAGGTTGCTTATTAAAAGGAAAAAAAGTTTGTTCTTCACAGTCGTTATTAAACTTAACTAGAGGATTTATAGCGAAATATGTAGAACACTTCAACACTGGATAATGACAATCACTGATACCACAGATGATTTAAGAAACTGGAAGCATCTCAATTTTATATCAATCTTCCAAAAGCACAGAAATATATAGCCGTGATGAAAAAAAGAGTGGTGATAATCATTTCAAGTGGCTGTTGAACTATAACATCTACTATGTTGAAGCATTTCATTATTTATTTGAGCAAAAGCCTGCTTAAAATACAATGGAAAAAAAGAGATTAATAAATTTAAAAGCAAAGACTGTATTAATGAACAAGAATCGACTATGAGAAGTACCTTTTATTAAAAAAAATACTAAATACTGAACATAGTTATTTTGTCTTGGTT
Organism: Camarhynchus parvulus; assembly: GCF_901933205.1. Taxonomy (NCBI): domain Eukaryota; kingdom Metazoa; phylum Chordata; class Aves; order Passeriformes; family Thraupidae; genus Camarhynchus; species Camarhynchus parvulus. The sequence continues at coordinate 33,280,161 of NC_044575.1, forward strand.
TTTTTGTGCTTTTTTCCTTTGTATATCAGGTTGTTTGTATTTGAGGCTTGATCTCTCTTACACTGTTTACTGACATAACTACTTTTAGTTTTATATATATATGTATATACACACACATACACATACATATATATAAAATAATTGACAGTGTTTTGTAAGAATTAGTCTCTTTTCAAGCTTCCAGAGAATTCTGAAGACACACCTATTTATTTTTCTCATATCAAAATAACACAAAATGATTTTTCAAACATTAAAAAGTCCCCACCAGAAACAGGCATTTGGAGTTTGTATTGAATTTTCACTGGCTGTTAAGTATAATACAGTCTCACTTGCTTTGCAGAAACTTTTAAGCAAAATTGCTCCTTAAATTAGAAAGTTGGATAGAGCTCAATATTCTGACTTATTATGCAGCATAGAATGCTTTAAAATTGGCAAATATTTTGCATGAGGCAAGCATTCAAATTTAGTAGTTAGATTTCTGACAATGAGATGTATAAACAGGTTAGAAATTGTAAGATGAATTTACATTACAAATTTCAATTTTTGAGTCTGCTATTTCCATACGGCAATTGAGGATTTCCTGAAATTGCAGGTTGACTACTGATATAGAAAAAAAAAGTTAGAATTTCTACCACACACTACTTCTAAAACTTGCAGAGTGTTTTTTAAAGTGTTTCTTGAATAGTATAATCTAAGCCATGATGAAATTAAAGTTCTCTGTTTTCTTAAACACTATCACCTTTCCTACTACTTATGATACAATGAGTTACAGGTTACAGTATTTTTGTTCCAACTTTACCCTTCTAGAACAGATTTGAGAAAACAGATTTTAAATATTTTAAAAGGAGCCTAATTTTAGAAATAAAATTCTGTTTTAGTCATATTTGAGTTGTAGCATCTTCAGAAAGTCCAAGAAAATACTACTACTTTGTGCCCAAGCACCTACCATACTGTGGGAGACTTCTCTCAGGGAGCACAATACACTAAAGGGTGTGCAGAAAATCATGGTCAAATCATCACACTTCCATTCTTGATATTTTTTGATTAATAAAGTTAAGATATAGCTACACCATGGCAATATAGATTACATTCAGTCCATCTGCATGGTGCTTCAAAAGGTCTCTGAGTCCTCTTTTGATTACTATGACACCCTTATATACATTTTTACACTACAGAAATTTCAATACTTACACCATGGATAATAAATATTAAAACTGTACTGAGACAATTAACTCTCAGTACTTACTAGTATATTTATATAGTTAGGACTAGAAAGAAAAGGCAGAAAATATTATTTGAAACAGGGTTACAGACATGAAAGCATAGAAAGAACATAATTTAAATGTGAAGGTGACTGTATTTACAGTTTACCATTTTCTAGTTTCTCTCTACAAAGCTTGCCAAACAAAGGAGATCTTGGTAACAACATTACCTGCAATAAATAACTATTAAGACTAACCTAAAACTGAGTTTCAGTCCTGCATATATTAATATTGGTGTTTTTATTCGCTGAAATTACTGTGATAAAACTAATTTGCTTAAGTCAACATTTTAGGAAAAGGTGTTATCTTTGAAAAAAATTGTATTAAACAGTTTAAGACCTTCTGCAGTTAAAATGAGAAACAGAGAGAACTGTGAGGCCCCACTGCACAACCTACTGACTTATTAGACTTTCAACACTATCAGAGATAAAAGACTGCTGCTTTGCTAAACAGTCTTCTTCACATCTGCTCTGATCTCTTTTAATCTGTAACTCTGCCAAAAGATTCTTATCTTGGAGATGACTATATAAATATATAACACATTTCAAAAAATATAATTTGGATAAAGAAATAATCAAGGATTAGTAATTTGCTTATAATTCAGACTGCAAAAAGGCTACTTTGATGATGTCAGTGACTTTTTTTTTTCCTACCTTTTCATTTCTGTAAAGAACGAATAAAATAAATTTTGATTATATTTCAGTCCCTGCATTTGGTTTTGCTTTTGAGTGGAAGAGACAGGGCATAGGGAAATTCAAAAAGACTAAGAGGTAACTCATCTGTATTTATGAACCCTTGGGAACCTGACTTTGAGAAAGGAAATAAGTATGGTTAAGTATGATCATGAAGAAAGATTATCTCATGTTTTGTCCAAGACAAGAAGGGATAAGAAGCTTGAAGAAAGCCTCCAGGTTCCATTTGGATCACCAGAGCAACTCTGGATGAAATGAACAATTTAGAATTACTATTACAGTAAAAGGCACAAAACAGAATGAGGACCTCCTCGTTCTCAAAACTTGCCACAGTAACACATCAGATCTGGTGCTGTTACATAGAAATAACAGTAAACCGAAGTATGTAACAAGGCACAGCCATGAGAAATCCTATAAGATACGAGTTTAAGATTCATTCTAGAAGAGAAGGTTACCTCTTCATTCTGGGATACTTTGGGATACAGAAATATACACCAAAACTGCAAAGCCATCAGAAGGTATGAGAGAACTTAAGAATTTTCTGAAGAACCAAAACACTACTGAAAATTTATGTGAAGTTGAATGATGCTGTTCATCCCTCAACAAAATATTCTAGTCTCATTCCACTTTTGAAGCACAGAAGTGGTAATAAACAGCTACAAAGTTGACTGCATTCATAGACAAATTTTGCATAAATATTGAGATTGTATTCAACACTGCTGAAATAAAACAGAAAATAAAACTAGCAATCTGGCAGCAGAATTAAGCACATGAGGGACAGGATAAAGGGCACATATTTTTATGGAATACTAAACTTTTGCCATTGGATTCAACATACAGAACTAAATAGCTTTTTTTAGTTCTTGCAAGTTGTGAAGACCTCTGCATATCTTGCTATACATTGCAGGATGATAACTGGTGTGATTTTTCACCTCTGTTCACAAGTGAAAAGTGTTCATGAGAAGTTTCTAACTAGATGAAAAGACACTGTGTTCTATGAAGCTACTTATTTTTGGTTTAAATTAAAACTTTAATTTTCTCATTCCACAGCTTAGTAGGATTCATCTAGGTGAGAGACTTTTTTCTTCAACAGATGATAAAGAAAAGAAAGGCTTCTCAGAAGGGACAGGGTTTTTAAGGAACCAATGAAAGTTTCTTCAGGAAGGAAGAATCTGAGCGTATTGGTGGATTAAGAACTGGATACAATCCAGCAATGTGCACATGCAGGCCAGAGAGCAAACTGCACCCTAGGCTGCACTAGAAGAAGTGTGTCTAGGAGGATGAGAAGTGATTCTGTCTCTCTGCTCTAGTGAGACTCCACCTGCAGTGCTGCATCTACCTCTGGGACTCTCAAGATAGGAGAGACATCTGGATCTGCTGGAGAAGATCCAGAATAGGTCCACAAAGATGATCAGTGACTGGATGCACCTCTCCTATGAAGATAGGCTGAGAGAATTGGCATTGTTTATTCTAGAGACAGGAAAACTTCTTGGAAACTGTAGAGCAGACTTCCATCACTTAAAGGGGGCCTATCGGAAATATTGGGACAGATTTTTTATCAAGTAGAGTAGTGACTGGACAAGGGAAGAGGTTTTTAAACTGGAACAGGTAGATTAGATATTAGGAGGAAGCCTTACTGTTATGGTGGTGAGGCACCAGAAGAGGTTGACCAGGGAATCTGTGGATGATCCATACTTGTTCAAAGCCAGGTTGGATAAGGCAACCTGATCTAGTGTTCCTGGCACAGGGGTTGGATCTAGATGATCTTTAATTTGCCTTCCAGCTAAAACCATTTCATGACTCTATGTAGTCTACTGACCCTTTATAGTCTGAAGAACTCATAATTCAAACCAAACAACCCTTTCCTCCATTTAAACCAATATTTTTAGCTGTGTATTCTTAAACTCAGGTTCCATACAGGCATTTGAAAGAAAAAGTTTTTATTTAATAATTAAGTTTTCTTTTTTGTTGTTGATCAACATTTCTGGAGTAAAAGCAGTTGTTTTCAATAGAGAAACATGAAATTACAGATCTGAGTTCAGACAATAAGTTTTGTAGATTTTGAATAAAATAACTGGGACCATGATTAATAAACAGAATTTTAACTTGAAACATTAATTATCTATTGAAAAAGCTGAAGTGAAACTGGTTCCAGTGCAAGCTTTAACTGGAAGTTCTATACGTGAAAGTTTATTTATACATTAAAGTTTTCTTCCTTGATTTACGAGGAGGAAATTCTAATTCTTTTCTATGCTTTAAAAGACCTAAACATTTCATAGAATCAAAGAATCATTCAGGTAGGAAGGGATCTCAGAAGGCCAAACAGTGCAAAATCTTGCTTAAAGCACAGTTCTCTTTAAGATGGGTCCTCTTTCCCTCCATAAAATGCACAACTCAGCAATGGCCATCTCTGTTTCCATGTGCTTCCTGGACAGGCTGCTACAACATCTGCTACCTGCTACAACTGAAAGCTGGAAGAAAAATTCAACTAGCCCACAAAAAAGTTGTAATAATTTCTGAAGTAGGTGATAAAACCAATTTAAGCAGCCTTTTCCATTGTTCATAAGAGTTGCTATTAATTTAGAGGTGAAATTTAAAGCTTTGGATGCTGATTACAAAGACTAAACAGCTCAGGGTCATGATGTCTTATGAAAACATGTTTTTGTTCCTGTGAGTTATGAAATGGTTTGTAAGAGTTTGTATGACACTAGTTAATAGAGAGGAAAAGGAGGTTAAATGCTCAGAGCAGTTTCTGGAAAGAAAAAGGGCACAGGAACCAGTTGGTTATTGTTTAATGATACTTATAGTAATAGCAGATGGCTGACATCCATGGAGATTGTCTATGTTGTGTAGATACAAAAGATACAAACATTTGTCAATTAAACATCTATCAGAGCTACTTGGAGGAGAGAACTCCCTGGTACCTCCTGATAAGTCCAAAGGATTAGGAGAGACAAAAAAAACAAGCTGGAGAAGGCTCAAAAGGAAGCACAAAGATTTGCTTTCAAATTTTCTGCAGCTGAAAAAGCTGAAGTTAAAGGGACAGAAGGTTCAGATAGTGATTTCCATTAGCAAGGAGAAACGCCAGGCCGGAGTCAACCTCTCTGTGTCCCATGCCTTTCCAGAAGACAGAAAGTGCTGAAGTTCAAGTAGTCAGCAGAGGCTTTACCTACTGTCTTTCTTCATTGAATCTATAACCAGAAATTTTCTTTCTTGGCTCCCTTCCCTAGGGTGAATGTTGATAAAGCAGCCCAAGACAGAGAAATTACAACAGAGAAATGAGAGTTGCATGATCATATAGATATGAGTGGCTTTGCAAGACTTCAACTACTGGAATCTTTATTCATGGGGAGATAACTACATCTTCTTTTTGACTGAAACATTTTCAGAGTTCCTAAATGATAGTAGATCAACTTTAAATTATCTTCAATCTGCAATGTAATACTTTGTGTGCCAGTGTTCTTGGATAACATTCTAAGACCAGAAGAACCGTGTAAAATTTTGCATAAAGGAAGAAATTACAAAGAATAAAACTTATTTTAAAAAAATCAAAATTACTAGTATTAAAATGTTACTAATAATTTTAATTGAATTGTCATATTTATACTCTCAAGAAAATAAGAATGCTGGAGTTCTAAATCACAGCAACCTGTTATAAAATATTATTCACTTAAATTTTTAAATCAAGGTATTATATCTTTCATTAAGGTACAGAATACTCTGACACTGAAGGACAGATTAATTCACACCAAATTCTACCTAAGAACTAAGCTAACAATTTCATCTCTTAGTAAAAATAATGGATTTTAGATTTGAGTCAATTTTAGATTGAGTCAATATTTATAGTGCATTAATTTATCATAAACAGATATTGCCTCATTAAAAGAGAATTTAAGCAATTCATTATGGTTAAAATTGTTTAACATATGCACATGCATATCCCCAAATATTTGATGTTATATTATGCACCTGTATGTATACAAGTATTATATTTATATTTTAAGATGCAAAGCTAGTATACATTGTACTTTAGTCTATCTTAGCTTCATTAGTAGTGACTGCATTCACTAATCCATCCCTCCAGAATTTAAGTGAACTTAGCATTCCAAACCAAGAAATCCCAAACTAAAAAAACTTTCAAAAAAGAGGAATAAAATTTAAAAAGGAAAAAAAACCAGCAACAACTAAACAACCAAACCAACCAACCAATCAAAAAACAAGTCCCCAAAATAAAAGAAAAACAACCTCAACAACTTTGCAAATACATTTTCTGAAGAAATAGTGTGGACAACAGGATATATCATCTTCAGACACAAGAGAGTAATTATTTAGGCATTTCACTAAAGAGCTCTGTAATCTAGTTTCTCAGGATCTTACTGACTTACCTAAAAAACTAGCTTCATTTCATTTCAAAAGGGGAAAACCACTTTTTATTGTAATAGAAAACACTCATTTCCCACTGGATTAAGAAATATTGGAATAAAATCCAATATTTTATCAGCAGAAAAGTCACTCAAAATATAGATCAATTTCAGATCTTTATCTTTCAGGCATAATAATTTTCATGTCCAGTAACTGAGAAACTAATCTTAAAAAATTAGGGGCTTTCTTTTTAGTATTTTATTATAAATTATCTAGAGTAATTTGTATGCAAAATTATTGCATACAGAAAAAAAAGAAAGAGTTGTAAGTATTAGAAATCATATAAATTGTATATGCACAGTTTCACCCATCCAAAGCAGTCTGTTGCAAACTCATCCTGCTCAAAAACATCTTTATATAAGCATTCTGTGTTTGTCACTGTATATAAAGTAAAATAATTGCACACAGTTACCAAATTATAGGAAACTGAACCTTACTAGCATAGAAGGACAAAACAATCTTTTCCCACATGGGGTAGGTGAGAAACTAAAATCTTTCCTCTACAGGATAGAGAGAAAAGAAAAAATTTTAGTAATAACTTTAAATCCTGTATGATGCATATTTCCCATTCTCCTTACAGAGCAAATTTTTGAAAATTAAAATTTTTATTGAAAATCAAAGAATAAAGAACTAGGGCAATAATAGCTTGCAAATAGTTTTTGCAGTACCCAAAGATTTTGAATGAAGCCAGTAAAAAATAGGCAAAAATATGCACAAAAATAATATAAAATTAAATTGTACAAAACTTCCCAAGTAAATTATCCTTAGGTTTTCAAGTTCTTACAGACAAGATTTTAAATTATCTTATTTAGGGTCTAAAAAAGAAGTTAACTTTTTTTTTTTATTTATATACATAAATGAAGAGAACATTCTGTTAATCTCTGATTTTTAGTAACACTTAAGATTTACAGAGGGTTCACCATTTAAGATTAAAATTCAGCAATCTTTAACTAAGACCTAGAGGTCTATTATCACCTTGTACAGTAAAGAAAAGTTTATGAAAAAACCACATTAGAGCATGGCATTGGAATTTATAAAACACTGTCTAAAAGAACTGCTGAGAAACATGAAACATGTAAGTACAAGGAAAAAAAGAGTACCAGCAAGTTAATAAAGTCTAAAATAACATTTTCTTAAAGAACATGTTATGTTTACCCCTTCCATAACTAAAGCTTTAAGACTTCTAAGGAGCTGCTGTGACTCTCTATTCCCAAGCAAAAACTCACTTGTTTGATGCGGTCTGGATTAACAGTGGTCTGAGGCTGTAGGATGCTGACAGGCTCTGTCTTGGCCACGTTCTGAGGCATTTCTCGAATCTTCTCTGCAATGAAGCCATGAACTGCATTTAGTGCTTCCACTGTTCCCTGGATCAGACACACCCGCTCCGTAGTACCTGCAAATACCAAAAGTCATCTGAATGCTGTGGATTCTTCAAGGTCCCACAAACTGCTTCAGTTAGGGCACAAAGATGGCACTCAAAAGGCAATGCTGCAAAACTGATGAGCAATACCTCCCTAAAAGTATAAATGAGAGATTTCTGAAAGAAAACATACTAATGATGTGAAGGCATTGTAAACAACTATTGGCGTAGATCCCACAATCACTAACTTTCCAAGTCAGCCTGGATAACATCAGTCAGAATACTCATAACCTTCTTCCAAAATGAAATTGTTCTGTTTGTGCTACAGAAAATCAACACCAGTTCTTATCTATTGATTTCTTATTTAAAAACATCTATAGGATGGCTGAACATGGATGCAGAACTGTTGAAAAATAGTTCCTTGATTTTTATTTTTTTTTAATGAGACTGGTTTTAGATTATTTTATGACTTTATAGCAAAAAAGGGCTATTTTACATATTGGGTTACAGTTTGATACCTTCTCACTAAACAAATATAAAACCTCCAGGTATCAATCCTAAAGGTAAGAGTATAACACTTCACTGAAACAAGAGTATAAAACTTCACTTCCATGTTCTGTATTCCACATATCAAACCACTTAAATAGGTTCCAGAAAATCTGTTTTGAATTGAAAAACAGAATCTGACAGGAGTTGGAAAAAAGCTCCCCAAACCCCTCAAAACCAACTTAAAAAATAATATTGTAGTTTCCAATTTCATTCTACAGGAATACCAACGTAAGACAACCTACACGCTCAAGTAAAACTGCCTTAAAATTTCACATAATCCATACTTTCAAAAACATATTCTTTAAATTTCCAACATACACAATTTTTTTATATTCATCACCTCACTGTTGTCTTCAAATACCAGTAGAACAGTTCTATTAACACAAGACAATTATAAAATAAACTATCAATATATTGGTGTATTCCTAAAAATACAGTAGTACCCTAATACTGATTGTGTTGCAAAGATAAGCCAGATAAATATCTCTATTCAATGTCAGTGAATATTTTGCTTCAAGACTATGGAGAGTGAGAGCAAAATAACAAATCTGAGCCATGGAATTAGCACAAAAATAAATAAAATAATATTTTTTATTTATGTACTCCTAGTAAATACTATTGATATAAGGTCAAGGTCACAAATTAATCTTTTTTCACATAAAATTCATTCGCTCTACATGAGAAAATGAAAATGGCAATGTAATGATGTGGCAAATACCAACAAGTTTGCAACAGTTTTGGAAATTCACCACATGTTGGTTGGCCTCACTTCCACTGTGCAACCTGCATGGAGTCACATAGATTAATGTACCAGAGTGGTAAGCAACCTTCTCCATAGAATTCCCTTCCTATCAATTTTATGTTTATATAAAACATAAAATTTTATCAGCTTTTATCATCTTAAAATATGCTCCTTACAAGAGTGCAACACATACTTTAACAGAGAACACTACAATAAGCTTAGGAATTTCCAAGAAAAAAATTAGGTTTTATTAGTTTGTACTCTTCACCTGCTTCTGTGAATGATCTGTAATATTAAATATTTTATTACCTAAAGATGAAGAAGCACACTAAGAGCCTTGCCTGCTCTTAAGATAACATATTCATATATACTTAAAATCTGATTTTTATCTTAAGTATCAGACAATACTGAAATTCAACATTGGTAGAAGCACTACAGCAAAAAAGACAGAACAAGAAACACACTTTTTTTTTCTGTCTATCAAAATATGTTATCTAAAAATAATTAAAATTAGAATTAAAACATATCAACCAATATGTCAAAGTATGTCAGATTACTAATCCTTAATACAAAATTCGAATGTTTACACTCGTAACTGCAAATTATAAAAGTCTCCCAATCAAATGCATATTTCTCAAGAGGAAGCTTTTACAAATATTTTTGTGACCTCATACAGCATCTTTTCAACAAATCAGCTTCAAAATACAGCTAAATTTCTTCTCCAAACGCTTTCTCAGAAAAGGGAATTTGACTGCCACGAGTGAAAGTCACCACAGCAAATGAAACTTGGTTCCTAGACAAAGCATTCTTAATGCCTTTTTTCTTTTTCCTACTTGGCTCCCTCCCCTTTTGCAAACACCGCCTGTGGTTTCTGTGTAAAGCAATCCAGCTCCAAGGAAATGCTCCGGGGAGTCTTTACAAGGGAGTATTAATTGTCTCCTAAACGATGCGATGCGAGGTGGGCTGATCAATGCAGCTAATGCAAGTGTTCTTCTCTGCCTCTGCAGACAACACACAGAAACAAGCCCCAGATCGGGTTACGGGCCAGCCACCAGCTCATCCAGAGACAGCTCAGCAGGGACGGCTCCTGTCAAAACACCTGAATGGAAAACACTCCGTGCCAAACAGCGATTTCGGCACACTTGATGCTAAGTGACTAAAGGGTGTTTTGCAATCTGTGCTATTTTAGATGTTGTGCATAATAAAAATATGCTATATGTTATACCTCAGACCAAGCATGCTACATTTCAGTATGTACAAACTAGGATGTAGTAGCAGAAATCACTGTTCCATGAAAAAAATAAAATTGTGTAACAACACATCTCACACAGTGTTAAAGTTTGAAATTGCACATTTGCTTTAATAGTCACATGCACAAGAAAATTTAAAAGTTATAAAACATGGAGAAATTGTACACCTATACAGTTTTGAATTATATTAATCTTTTTAAAGCAATGTTGTCATATTTCTTCAAACTGTAATAGCTTCTCACTCAGATACTAGAGTACAATAATTCATAAGAATTATTCAAAAGAAAAACTAACAGGTACATGACCAACCTGTATAGCAAAAATAAACCTACAAATCACTAACACTGGTGAAATTTGTCATTTTAAGAGCTTTTAGGCTCTCTAGTGTATGAATTAAAGTGCCAGATTGCTTATAATTTTCAGTTAACAGTTTTATCCAATCCTTTTTTCACATTTCTGTGAACAAAATCTCACCCATCTATATGTATACTTTTTTCATATGATTTTCAAAATATGTATTTAAAAGGCAGACCTAATTTTTGAAATAGCTGACAAAGAAAATCAAACTACCAAACCTCACTGCCCTTATTTATGTTCAGTAAGCATAAATAATATAAAATTATCTCTTTTTAAAAATTATTTACAACTCAATTAGGTGGGAGGGTCATGTATTGTACACTGCCTTTTATATATGAAGATACAAAACATATACAAGAGAGGAATAATTTTCACAAAGATAATGACTAAGTGTAGAACAGGCGATCATCACCCCGTACATTAAATAAACCCAGAAAAAAATTTTTATGTATGTTCAATAATAGCAAAGTTCATAGTAGAAATTTGCATGTAGCTATAAATTGGAAAAAAAAAATCTAAAAACGTGCTGCTGGTGTTTCTACAATCTTTTGTTTTGGTTTTTTTTCACCTGAGGTCTCAAATTACTTTTCAGCAAGTGCAGTGTCATTCCTTTTCCCTCATATTAGAATCCAAATTCAATTTGCATGTGTGGGTTTTAACTTTTTCTTATCAAATAAGAGGCAGAATCTAATTGCACAAAAATACCTTGCCTGTACACTCACCAAAAAATTTATCTGTAAAACCATCAGAGTAGAAGGAAACCTTAATCTGTTTTTTTTAGTTTATTTTGTTTAGTTTGGAGGGAGGCATTTTTGGGCTCTTTTTTTTACATGGCATAATATAGACTATTCGTTTTTTCTCTACAGTTCCATGGGAGAGGGTAAAGTGAAACCATTACCAGGCATCACACAATTTACAGGAAACTAGACAAAATACTCTTTTGACATCTAATAAATTAGGACTAAAACATAAACAGGCTTACAATAACTTTAAGAACTCATTTTTCCTCCTACCTCAGGTAACTATCTAAAATTTTATTTCTGGCAAATATCCTTGGACACCACACTAATTTTTTCAAGAACTTCCAAACAACAGACCATGATTTTCTCAGAGAATGTTATTTACTTATTGGACAACTGATACAGCTTTTAAAGCAACCATTAGAATAAATGGCAGGAGATGCAACAGGATAAATGATCCCAATGCTTTTGATGTTTGCATTTCTGTACTTAACTGGCACACATCTATACATGGTTGCCATTAAAATTTAAAATGCTTACTTAAAGATTCTGATTCAATGTGTAGGAGTTCTTCTGTACTCACAGAAATGCTCACTAAATGTTAAATATGCTTCTGTGTCTTTGGAAAATAAGAAGCATTTCTCAGCTGAAATGTTTTTGGGAATGCATGGTACCTTTCAGAAATCTGGCATTTATATGACTCTATAAACTTTACCTTGGGCTTTTACGCCAATCTTAAAGAGAATTTGAAAACCTAAAAAGCACAATGCAATAGCAGCCCAGGGTAATCCCAATATATCCACTAATTCTTGTACTTTTCCAGTGTACCATGCCAATTTCTCTGATACTAAAAGGAAGAACCTGTGAGAGAAACCAAAGCTAAAACCTTAACTAAGTGAAAGCTGCACTACAGCCTCTCATCTGCTCATTTACATTAAACTTTTTGTTTGACAACTCCCAGTACAGCACTCTACTAAACCCAATGTCCCATACATGTATTCTTGAGACCCATGATCAGCTGGCTGTTAGAGTAGGATTCTATAGAACACCACACAGACTGATTCAGCCAAAAACAGATCTTGCAAACCCCTTGGTAAAATAGGACTGTGCTTGGATACTATTCCCAAGCAAACTAAAAATTGGCAGTAACTTGCTTAACATGAAGTTCTGAAAAAGCTCTTTCTTGGATATAACACTTGCACTGCACATTTGCATAAAGCCTCAGAAAATAAAAGTCATAAAATAAAAATGTTTTTTAATTCAAATGCATTAGAAGTATCTTACAGGGTCTTCAACATAACACACAAAAAACCCCTCTTTCATATAGATGACAAAATGTACAGTCTTAAATGCAACACATAAGATATGTGTTGTTTGTGTAACACTTCACAGATAAGTGAAATGTTACAGAAAGCTCAACTGGACAGTTTTGTCCTTCAGTTCCTATCTCTCTCCTGTTCTTTTTACCTTGTTTCTTGACAGGTCTTAACATGGAGTCTGTACCCATATTCCTCACTGACAGAAAGGTGTCTCTCAAATCAAAGCCTGATGATCCCAGACCTCCCAAACTGAAAGGGGGAACAAGGGCTGGTTGAAATTTGAGGGTATTGATGGTCTGCTCTTATTTTCATACAGACAAAATAACATTGGAACTGCTTGCTTAGGAAACTCACACAAATAAGGGTGCATTCACAGGAAGCTGAACTCAGGTTAATAACACATCTTTTAGGTATGACATCTGGACAGCCATGCACATATGTGTGCACATACCTATTCATACTCACATATATACCAATTTGTTTCACAGTGATTGAATAAGCAACAGCTTTCACTAGAACTCAGATATTGAAACAGATTGAGTTTAAAAATTTTGCAAAACTCATGAAATGTATGATTCCTCAGAGTTATATGAAAACAAGTTTACAATGTGATGATTTTGACACAAGACTGAATTACATGGATCCAGGTTTAATGTAGTTATGACTAAAGAAACAGATTATTCCCATATGAGAGAGAAAGCATGGAAATTAAAAAACATCAGACCTCATCATTATTAAATGTTTAGAAAAGATGATAAGTCATCTTACAAAGCAAACAATCCCTTGAATATAAACTGTTTTGTTATGTATCAGCTACAGCTTTGATGATGATCTCCCAGAAACTTAGTCACATAAAGACAGATGAAGAATTACTATTATTACTACACTATCATGTGTAAGAGACAGGATTGCAACTACTTCTCTTTGTTTAAGAGTTAGTCATAAAAAATAAAGCTTCCACTGCAAAAGGTAGCAAATGTCTCCAAAACCAAAGGAAAGGGCCAGAGTTTTTTTCTTTCTATGGTTTTATGTAGGAATGTTACTTAGATGAGAAACACTCACAGAGAATGTATGTGTACAAATTACTGCCCGAATGGCTGCAATGAAAGTGAACAGACTCTACCTATGCTTTGGGAAAGCATGGTTCTGGACAACAAAAGCATTGGAATTAAAAATCCCTCAAACCATGGACAGAAGCACTATACTTTAATTAATTTTGTTTCTGGGAATTTTTGTCTTAACATATTATTTGTAAAATTATCTATAACAAATGAACTACTGTTTAATCAAACAAAAACCACCTGAGTCCATTATAACATTTACAATAAAAAATGGGAATATAAAACATAGAATTTAAACAAAATACAAATTAAATTAATTTAATCATTGCTATTTACATGTTCTTCTTAAAAAAAAATCACATGAGTTTTGATGAGCCCCAAATTGCATGGTACTCTCTGCTAACAAAAAGAAATCTGCTTCATTTTTCTTAACACTGGTAATATAGTTGATGTACTTCAATATACTTCTGGGTTTTTTTCAAAAGGAAATGGGCTCACCATTATGATACTTTCTAATAATGGAATATAAGAATTTGATTATTCATGTATTTTTTAGATTATCAGTGCCTGGAATATTGCACAGAGTTACTATTTTTTCCCTATCAGCAACCATCTAAATAAGTAAACATTTATTAAAAATCCAGTAGTGAAATTTGGTGAAAATGTGAAAGTCAATGATAAGTAAATCTTTCAAACTCATTAAAACCAAGAACACACAATACTACCAGAAGACCATATCTGCTGGAGAAAAGAAAATAGCTGACCTTATTTTTAGAAGGGGACCATAGAATAGAAAGAAAAGAAATAGCATATGTTTTTCAACATATCTGGAATGAATTTTTTTATTAACAAAAGAGTGTGAGACTATTTTTTCCAGCAAAGTAATGTTCACTTTACAATTACTGCTTTTATACTATGTTATAGCAATATGAACCTTTGTTCATAATGCCTCTTACATGACAATTACCAACCAAAGCGAAAAACCCACTAGTTTAAACAGTAAAATATGTACTCTGAGAAATTGTAGGAACTGATACATTTTATAATTTAGAGTGGTCACAGCTGAAATCACCAAGGAGCTTTCCTCCTTAGAAATATTTCTCAAGTTCCATAGTTTAAAAGCCTGTGAAAAGCTTTGGAAAATCATTCTGGATAAGCTGAGCTGCTCAAGAAATCAAATCACATAATACAATCATTGACATTTATTTGTTTAGAGGAAGCAAATACCAAACTTTAGGTAAATGAGCCATACTCAAAGTTTAGATTAGAAATTCTATTAAAATATTTGTGACTGCATGTATATTTTTTCCCATACATTGCAGGTAAACACTGACAGCAATCAGGGGAACATGATTTTTCAAGAGTATGCTTATTACCAAAGAATGCTTTTAAAATTAAGTCATGATCCTGCAAGAAATCCCCTTTATCTATAGCATTGAAGGCAAACATTAGAGGCAAGAGTAATTCCACGCAGGAATAAAATGTAACAAAACATTATAGCAACTGTATCATTAGAAGTATTCTGCATAGTTGTCCAAAAATATGAGGAGAGAGACAAGGATACACACACCTTTTGCTTTCAGACTAAGAGTGTTCTGTCAAAACCTGCTGTGATGCAGTCATTACAAAATACATCCAGACTAGGCCCATATAAACACAAACCACATTCTTTTTGTACCTATCTCCTTCTTTTTTTCATCTCTTAAGTGCTAGTCTAATCCATGTTCTGCTCATAGTAGATTTTATGTGCTGTATTTTTAATTAAATCCATAGCTCCCCAGCAGACTCTAGCTCAGAGTTTATATGGTAAGAAGAGTTTCTGATTACTGCTCAAACATTCGGTATGTCACACTTATCTTTCCTTGTCTTCCCAGCTCCTTCCTGATCACTAGACTGTAACCCTTCTATAGCATGTCCTGCTGATTTTTCTATGAATGGCATTAATCTCCCTTAAATTTGGTTTTCTACAACTTATGCCCTTAACCAATGTAGCCGGTTAAGAAAGACAGGGATGCCCATGAACATCCAATATATCCCATCTACCTTTAGATGGAATCACCCCAAAAAGATATCACACTTAATTATACAAGAAATTTTTAGTATTAGTTTAGATAAGATGGAGAGCTCCTCAAAGGCTCACTACATACATGCATAACACAACACTGTTTTCCTATTTATACAACATAAGCAGTGAATTACTCTTCTTACTAAAGTGATAATAATTCATATAGCAGCATTAAAAACATTTCCTGGATGTAGGAATAAAGCATTATGTAAAATGATTTTGATGTTTTAAGAGGTAAATTGAAGTTTAATAAAGAGATATTTTCCTCAAAAATCAATGTCACACTCATTTCTGCCCACCAGAAGATTTATATAAATTCATAAATATTTTGTCATATCATATGTCTACAATAAAAAGGAGTAAAAAATGTTATGTAGGCAGAACTGTTTCTAAATAGGACTCTTTCACAACTTTTTGCACTGGATGACAGTTGCTCTTTTTCTATTTTTATAGCTACACATTCTTTTTTCCTAAGCACTCAAAAATTCCTGCTTCACAGGTATTTGCTGAACTATTTTCATTCTTGTACAAAATTACTTTCAAAATCGCCAAGGTAGATATAATGGCCCTGGGAAGTTCAGTACCAATGAGAATCAGATGAAGTGAACAAAAGATCTCCTGCCAGTACTGATTGAGCCAGACAGGAGCCCTTTTTAAAGGCCAGTCATTTTGTGAGTATTTTCAACTATTCAAAAGAATAATGTAATAATTTTATGTGTATACAAATGGTACAAGATTTCAATGTGTTTATTATTTTTATTATTGGATTTGAAGGAAGGAATCTGCATCTCAAAGGACTCCAAGGCATAAGTTTTTCCACAGCTACCTTTCAAGAATCACCTCATGGGATGGAATTTCTAATTAATCTGAGTAAGTTACTGGCACTCAGATACTCCTCCATGGACCTGCTGTGCAGTAACACAAGAAAAATGTTTCAGATTTAAGAATCTCACTGATTCTTCTCCTCAATAGGCAACAAAAGACAAGTTCACCTCTAAAAATCAGACTCTCTACAGATACAAATACATGTGAAATGGTCTCCTTTCTCTATTTGCCTGAGAGCTCCTTTTTATAGGATAGAAGCAGATTTAAAAATGAGGAATGTGAACTTCAAGAATGGCACCTAATCTGTGCTAACTACTTGTAGGAATTCTGTACCAAGAATGGCCCTTCTCTCAACAATCTTTTAAGTCTCTTCCTTTCTCTAACACTAAATCAGGGATGCTCTTAAAGCTTCTCTAAGTCAGCAGCAGAGGAGCACTGCAGGAACACGTGTTGGGGATGGGGAGGAGGGAGGGTGCAGTCACCATCCCTCTCCTCTTCCCTTTTCCTCCAGCCACAGAACTTCTTCCTTGTTACAGGAAAGAAGTTGAAGCTCAGTAATTCTGCTGAGGGAAGAGACAAATACTGACACTCTTCCAAAGGTCCCATACCACCTGGTGCTCCAGGATTTAGGACTCCTGCAGCAGGATCACACTGGCCAGCAAGAGCTGGATTATTAACGAGCATTTATGCTCACAAAAACTTATGATCTCTTATCCCTAGAAATAACAGCATCAGAGTAGGTGGTAGTGCTCTGATATGCTTTTTTAATATTATTGTGACAGGCTCAGATGGCATCATTTATTCAAATAAAGTACAATTTTTCACATTCATTAGCAAGCCAATGAATGGCAGTAATGTATGTTAAACTGAACAAGGGTGTGAAATTCCATAAAACATTTACGTGCCTGAGAGACCTAACAACCCTTTGCCTATTCTTTTTTTCCTTACCCCAAAATTTCCTGCCACGTATAAAGATAATTACTTTTTGTTGCCCTCAAATCTTAATTACTTGTGGAGTCTTTCAGATCTTCATTATTCACTAGCCATGCTCACATATCTCTTTGAGGGAAAAAAAAGAAGGTGTCTTGTGGAGAGAAGACCTAGAAAATGTTAATCTGTGGAAAAGGTGCAGCATTGATGGCTTGGTAAGATTTGGAATGTAATTTAAATGCTAACAACGTGCATTTTCAAGAATGCATTTTAAGTGTCAGGAAACAGAGAAAAGGAGTTAAATTTTCACAATATGAAAAGTGTTATACAAAATTAAATGGAATGGGAAGATTAATTTTAAAAATGGTATATCCAAAGCACTGGCAGTTGAAGATTCTTAATGACTCTTAAGTAACACTACTTAACACAAAAGGAGCTGTCTAAATTGTCTAACAGGAGAACTGACTGGAAACAGCAAAAGTTGAGGAAAAGGCAGGAGGAGAACTGGCACAAATCAAACAAATTACAAAGGCCAAATACCTACCAGTCAGTCATATATTTTGACCCAAATATACACAAAATAAATATATCCCAAAATAAACACAGCTCAACTTTTTAAATTAAAGAATTTTTGGTCAGAAGAATGATTGCATATAAGCATATCCATGATTTATGCCTTTTTTTAGAACGGGTATTTGATATATTACTAGCATATGTTTCTGGGTGCAAATACATACAAAGGACATTAGAAATTGCTCCCTCAAGTAAAACAGGTTCCAGTATGAACAACTATAAATGAAGAGTTGTCTACTCCTTCAAGGCAAAAGCCTAGCACAAAGTATTTCTTCTAGCCTAGAAATAAAAAGATGCAGTAAGTAGTTTCTAATCACAAACAGAAACAAGAATAAACAAAGTAAAAACCATCCATTGATATCTTGTAATTTTTGAGATGGTATTTCACAGCTATACTCAGCAATATTCTTTTCTGAAATCTTAATTTGTGCCTACTCAGAACAAGGGACAGGCTGAAAAAAGCTGTATTAATAACAACATCTCTTCAGTTTTACCAGCATGGAGAATTTTCCTAATGCTGTTATTGACCAAGTGCATCAGGATTATGTCAGGCTTTAAAATCTGCCTGTTTTTCTCCAAATCTAATTTTAGATTTCTCTCCTCGAAAATAATAAACCAGCCCAAAATAGAAATGAAATTCCTATTCATTCTGAAATCTTTTTTAAGTCTAAAAAAACGTGGAGAATTGTAAAATATGTACAATAGCTTAATGATGGACTAATACATCCTAAAATGGGGGGAAACCCAAATGCAGTAGAATCCTTATTCTTTGATCATTCATGAGATTTTGTTTTAAGTCAAGGAAATTATTTTTGCCAATTTGAAATAGAATTTACCAGCCTAATTAGACTTTTTTAATCTTCTCTCAAACCATTTAATCCATGGATTGTTTATTCCTGCATGATACAAAATGCAGTAAATTTTCTTTTTCTCATAGGAAAAAGCAAGGTCAGAATCACGACAAAAATAGCATCCAAAAATCCAAGTAATTTCATGAAGCTGGAATTAATAAAGACTATTCCCCTACAGATTTGCAATTTTTTAAGGTAGGAAGATGCAGTCTCTGACAGAAGCTTTTCCCAGAGTTGTTTGGGGACAGCAAATACAGGCATGAAGGAATGCCCTCCTTTAGCAGAGGATTTCATAGCATCATTCTCCAATCCAAAGATGCTTATCTTTTAAATGCACATGAGAATTTTTTTTATCTGAGAGAAGTTCATCTCTTTGTCAAACACTGATCATGTTTATAAAGGGTCCAATGTTGTTTCACAAAAACATCAGGCAAGGTAACACTGAAACTGATCAAACAATACAAGTGTCTTGTTTAAAATTGTCCTAACCATCATTCAGAAGCAATATTATATGCATATATTAATTAAAAATCAAAATTCAACTATTATGCATTTGTCTATTTAGCCCTTTTGTAGGTTTTTGATAAACTAGGGTTGGTACATTTTGAACTTTGCCTTTCAACAAAGTGGATAAACCTTCCTTACAGTCACAAATGGTGTCCTTAGAAATATATTTATAAAGTAAAAACAAAGGTCCTTAAATGAACTCTTGCAACTCGAATTCCTCCTGAGTACTGAGCAACTATACTGGGTCAAGTGTAGAAAATGGATATTTACTTCTACTGAATTTGCATTTCCTGCTCAGAATACATGGTGGATTTTTTTGTGTGCCATGATACTTACATTCTGATACCAAGAGCACTCTGAATTGCATTCATGACAGTTATACTCAAGTAGGAAAAATTATGAGATAATAATTCTCATAATTCTCTGAATTACTCCCAGCTTTTTGCATCACTCCAAAGAAAACATACTACAGACTGTAGGGTTCTAGATATGGTCAAATTATTGAAACAATAGGAAAAAAGGTAGCAAGTAATAACTGAGGTACTTATGTATGACAAAGGAAAGAGAAATTATTTAATTGATCAATAAAAAATTGAACAAGAAAGAAGAAAAAAACTCCCTAAACAATGGCTGCTATTTTAGATTGAATAATGAAATTATGAGATATGCAGATGACATTAAATGTAAGTTTTCAAATACAAGATAAGCGAAAAATATACCACATGACTGTTGATTATGATGAACTCAGTTATTTTGTCCTTTTTAATTTCTACAGTTTTTTACTGCAGCATTTGGTGTAATGCTGTATTTTGTTTGCCTTAGTAATCATGAATATTACATGCATTGTGCTCAGTTTTAGAACATGAGCCTTTCTATATTTGTATGTTTCTTGTTAACGTGCTACGGAATTGAAAACCTATGGGACTTTGGGACGTTAATTTAAGCCTGTGGCAATGAAGATGCAGCTGTTCATTTATAAGCAATCATCACAGATACAGAAGTTTGAAGATTAAATTTGAAAAGCCACTTTCCTAAACTTTTAAAATTATTAAATTATAACAGAATCAGTGCTTTTTTTTCCCTGATAATTATTTTTACTCGTTAAGTTTTCTCCAAGTTTAAAATCAAACCAAACCAATTTAACAGAGCATTCCACCTGAGCTGGCACCATGTTAGAATTGCAGATTAAGTATCAGTATTTGATTATTATTGTAATGTTTCCTTCTCACATACATAATTATAATATATCATCAACCATGACCCACTCAAGAGTCTTTTGAAGTTGGCATTATGAATTTTATTCTACATTCACCCAGGTGCAATTCAACACTGCTAGCACAATTTATTTAAATGAAACTTCACCTATCATTGAATCAAATAATTATAAAGTAGTGTTACTTATTGAAAAGCCCTAAATAAATAAAGCTATAAACAAAGCAGATGACTTTATCAACATATGGAATCTACATATCTGTTGACATCTACAGATAACATATTAAAGGGTCAAAACTGATCAAAGGTCTGGGGAATCTCTTTTTCAGGGAAAGGCTGAGGGAGCTGAGCCTATTCAACCTTGAGAAGAGATGAGTGAGAGGGGACCTCATCAATGTGTCAAAGTATCTGAAGGGAGGGTGTCAGACAATGGATCCAGGCTCTTCTTGGTGGTGATAAGTAATTGGACCAGAGGCAATAGGAAGAAACATGCACAGAAAATTCCACCTGAATGTGAGGAAGAACTTTACTGTGAGGGTGGAACAGATTGTCCAGAGAGGCTGTGGAGGCTCCCTCACTGGAGACATTCAAGGGCCATCTGGATGCAATCCTGCGCCACGTACCCCAGGATGACCCATTGTGGTCTCTTCCAACTGCCTTGTTCTGTGCTTCTGTGAAATGTATTTTGTTTTCACTGACATGACAGGACAGCTGTGTACCTGTGCTACAAGTTACTTTTTCAAATATGATACTCTGTTTTATAGGATTAGGAGAGTAATCCAGGGTGCAAAGGGCTGATCATGATGGAGTCTAGAAACTCTCCGAATTAGTGCCAAAGCTAAATTCCTGTGGCTAAAGTCCAAAGTTCTGCTGTATTAGGGGGCAACACCATAGAAAGCTTTGCAAGTAAGCTCTCAGAGAGAGCACGGTCAAGATGATCAGTAGATATTAATGAAAGTAGTATTTTCAGATGCTTGATAGAAATGGCATCATATTACTATGGTTCTCTTTCTTGATAGTAACAGGAAGTCTCCTTAGATGTGTGGCAGCAGTATTCTTTAACCTCTCCTTAATGTTTAGTCCCGAGTACAGCCTGAGAAAGAAAGTTTCTTCTCCAATGGATACTATAAGGTTCAACAATATATTAGTCCTTTACAAATGACCAAAAAGTGTAAGATGAGAAACTTATTTTCCTCTTTCATTCCTCCTCCTTTATCCCATGAACTTTTTCTCTTCATTAAAAAAAAATATCAGAAGGCAGTATTTCCTAAAGCAAGGCAGGCCTTCCAAAAGACTATCACCCAGGTTTTGTGATTTTCCTACAAAGAGGTAGCCCTAGCTTCCTTTCCCTACAGATCTAGCCACTGACAAGAAACTCTGCAGCAAAAATCCTCAAGGAAATGCAAGTAAAAATTACAAAGTTTTCCAAGCAGGCAGGCTCTTTTCAAATGCAGTTTCACCTTTTCCTTTCAGACACTCTAGGGACTTCTTTCAGTAGCACCAGACAGACCAAAATTCAAATAAATGTACAAAGACCAGAAAGGAGTGTGGTATAAGCTGTTGGTTAAGAAAAATGGTACCATAAGAGTGCAACATCTAAAGCCACTTGACTTGGGTTGCTATAGATGCCACAAACTCAAGAAGGTGAGAATTTGTGAATTAGGGTAGGGTAGGATTTTCCATTCTTCATACGCTTCTCAGATCTCTCCTTTTTCTGCAAAAGCTCTCCAGAGTGATGGGACAAAATCAGAGAGAAATGCAACTGGAAAGATACCTATTTTTAGTACGTTTATTTACATAGATGAGTAAGCACCAGGAAAACTGCTTTCTCACTATTAGTTAAGTAAAATACAGGCAGCAAAAAAGATACAAAAGTATTAAGATAGTATTAGGAGCTGGATGCCTAAGAGTGTATTTCTTAATTTGTTATATACCAACCTCTAGAACATACAATTCAAAATACAGTTAATTAAAGATTATGTACTTCCCAACATTTTAGCAAGACACACTATTTTTTTATTACTTGGAGGTAGGTATTGCTCACATTATTGAAGACTGTTTTGTATGGTATGTATTCAAAAGAAATCTAAGCTTAAAATTGATGGTTCAACTTTGTCTTTTCCTGATGTATATCTAGAATCACGTAGTTATAAATTCTGAAAAAAAAATACATCCATTTTATTAATGTTAACATAAAAAACTTCAAACACCACAATGCAAGTCAGTTTGCTTCAGAGTTCTCTCATTGATGTAGATTTTATTTTCCCAATAAAAATATAAAAATCAATTTTATCACTTTGTCCTATTAGAAATGCATTTCTTTCTAAGTTGACTCTAAATCAAATATCTGAAAGGAAACCCCCTCAAGATAATTCCCCGATGCAGGTACTACAAAGTGGTTATAGTGGTAGCATGTAAATGACTACAGTGCTGATGCTCATTCCAGAAATTGTCAAACATCACCTGACTTCTGTCAGAGTGAAGGACTTGGTAAGAAATTGCAACATGCAGAAATTTCATGTGCTAGTGGTGATTAGAGGTCATTGCTCCCAACCAGGAATTTGAACCTTGCTCAACCATCTAATGCAGATCTACCTACCATGCAAGTCATGAAAAGCTCCTAGGAAATGTGCATCTCAGGTCTCCAAAGTGATAACCAATCAGAAAGGAGCAAAGAAAAGCTCTTCCTCTGCTCTCTGGGTCTTTATATGAAAATGAAAATGTAGCTTGAAATAATCAAGGCTTTTCCATCCATTACCCAATAATATCTTCTAAGACAGTTGCTATTCAAGTGATTAAGTTCTAAGTAGTGGTATGGCTGAACAAGTCATGATTAAAATAAAGGCAGCCTGCAGGAAATCCAGAAGGACAAACCTCCAGAATTTAAAAAATATCACCAATGAAACCAGCTTTCCCTTTGGGAAAAGTTAATATATTTTTCACGCACAAGACAGAGATATTTCACAAAAAAAAATCCACTGTATTTTAATTATTTTAAGCTGGAATACCCACAGACATCATTGGTGCCTAAGATAGCAAGGATTCAGAACAAATATTTTGCTTACAGTATCTCTTACAGTACGCAAGGTAACAGCAACTTTTCTAATCAACACTACAGTAACTCATCTAACAGATCACCTAGAGGATATAGAAAAGTAGAGTGAACTACAGTTTGCTGAAAATCCACCATAAAGGATTCCAACAGTTTATTTGGTTTGGGCTTTTTTTTTTTTTTTTTCAGTATCAGAAAAAGAACACTATATTCTTTAGATCTTGGAAGTTTATTAAGGCAAATGGATGTCAAAAAGGAAGTAGGCCAATCAAAAATAAAAAGGATGAATGTAAGGCATTGCTTTGTCCATCAGGAAAGAAGTTTTTTTAATATAATTTTATATAATTTTTAATTTTATTTTTATATCCTTTACATATGTATAGACACATACACACCTCATCTGTAAGAAAAAAAAAAGCTGTCTCTATCTGCATTTCTTTAAATTCTTAAGATGAATGGCCTCATAATAAAACTACATGAAGTGAGATAGAAGAAAAAAATTCAAAAAACCAATAACACATATTTGATAATGCTAATAGCTCAGGTGTTTTTGTACCAACCATCAGGCATTCCTGCAACTACAACTATAAAGCTCCACTGTCATTGTCTCTAACTAAGAAATATTTTACATAACAACAAAAGGGCAAATAAAGAAGTAAAACAGCCCAGTAGCTGCCACTGCTCTTTCACTCTGCCTAAAATAAATAATTGGATAGGACATGATTAAACAGAATTACGTTAACTATAGTTTACATGCACATATTTTCA
The DNA here is from genome assembly GCF_901933205.1 of Camarhynchus parvulus. NCBI lineage: Eukaryota > Metazoa > Chordata > Aves > Passeriformes > Thraupidae > Camarhynchus > Camarhynchus parvulus. The sequence goes on from NC_044575.1 coordinate 33,304,698, forward strand.
TGCATATCAATAAGAGGCAATGACATATCATCTCTGCCAGGAAGTCACCTTCATTTGCAAGGATGTGAATTTGAGCCACACAGCTCCTCACTGGGTCAAAATTAAAATGGAAGCAAATCAATTTTGTAATTATTAATATAATAGACAAGAACCAGGGTGGTGAGCCATCAATTCTAATTAAAGGTTGCAATTAAAGGATACTTCAATCAATCATCTCTCTGGGAGTATACTCTATTGATTGCTGCATTAATTATTAAAATCATATTAAAATAAAATTCAGATTTACTTATCTGCCAGCTACTTCTAGATAATATTCTGGGTCTTATAACTAAATGAGTGACATCATAACTAGGATGAATTTTTTTTTTTCCCTGTAAAGAATCCTCAGAAGGGGTTCTCAAGAATTTTACTTTGTGATTCAGTCTATTAACTCCCCATGGCAGTCCTTTACCAGTATTTGTCAGAATACCTATTTGTGTCTTATGTACTTCAAGTATACATACATATCAGACAATCCTAAACTAGGTATTTTAAGAACTTTTGACAGAGGCAAAGCCAAGAGCCTAGTTCTACAAGTAATAGGGAGAAATGTTAAAATACAACTCATAATTTTGCAATTCAAACTGAAATATAGGTAAATGAAAAGCAGAGTTCACAGTTAATGGCAACAAAGAGGTATTTGTCTCAGTCATGTTTTATGTTCCTGTGAAGAAAAACAACATAAATAAGAAAGTAGTTGAAAAGATAAAGAAGATAATTCAATCTTGACCATGAAATTCAAGTTAAAGGCAGTCTCGGTTGAGGAAAATACAGAAAATGTTGAAGTAAACAGACTGTAAGACACAAAATAAGCCAAGATATGGGTGTGGCAAGTAAGAATTTTGAAAAATTGCTTCCCACCTTAGTCCTTGCATAAGCAACCTTTTATGCTGGTATGATAAAACCACAAAAAGCCACTGCCTGAATTCATAAGTATGTATGTTATCAGTATTATCTCATACACTTTCTTAGTATCTGCAGTAAGCTAACATAAGGACAAGAAAGTAAAGTACAGTTGAAACCCTCTTGATTTCAACTGCACAAATACAGTACCTGGTGTATCAACACAATTTCTTTGTTACCTTATCCAAACAATCCGTAAAGAGTTATTTATGTTTTGCCTGAAATTAAAAGATTGCCAGATGCTTTCAAAGACCACAGGTCCTTGACTGAGCTAAAAAAGCTAAGACTATCTCCATAAAATCTTGAATTTGTAAAAACCTGTTCCAAGTGGTCAAATTCCACAGCTAATTTTCAAGTTGAGAATTGTATCAGCAGGCAGCCTGGCTGCAGAAATCTATGAAGTTATGATTGCCACCCGCTGCTTTGCAACTATGGCCTGTAATCAGGAGAAAAAAAAAATAGTTGAAAAACACAGGAAGGGAAGAAAGGAAGAAAGGAAAAATTTTGATAAAAAAGTATCTTATTTTATTAAACTATTATTTATGCTAACAGAAATGTTAGCATAACCAACACCTAGAAGCTGAAAATTTTTGCTCCTTCTTCAAAAATAAAGATCAAACTTTACAAAATAAAGTAAGGTTTTAACTATAGAATTTACCTAAATATCTGCCAATCAAACTTGCCTCTCTTAATTGTGTTCCACCAACCTTAGCCTCCTTTGAAAGTCAAGTAAGTAACAGCAGGCAATAGCAGCAGGTGAGAGGGAACAGGCGATGGCAGCAGGTGAGATTCACCATAGGTGTTGTGCAGTCTGGCTGAACGCACAAACACAGGCTTCAAAAACCTGCTTTAGCTTTAGACTCACTGAATTCAGTTTACTAAAAACAATACAAAGCCAGGAATGTTTCCATTGAGAATCTATTTCTTTAGAAGGCAGAAGTATCCTAAAATATCCTGGCAAAATCAATGGATTACCTTCAAGCTTTTACACTAACCTTCTATCACAAATTCCACATTTACGCGGTGTTAAATTCTTTAAGATTACATGCACATTGTATCATCTAAAGACATTTCACAAAGACACATATAAAGACTGATGCAAACAAAAGTATCTATATGGATATCTATATTTATGATTTCAGACACAATATTTCACAATGAATATCTAAAATGTTGCTCCAGGTCACTTATACTTTGAGATACCTATTAGAAAATGTAGGCAGTAGTTGATGGCAACTGAGAACTCTTTGTGGCAACTTCTTTTAAATTATCAAGGGTTATCAATGCTTACTAAAAATCACTAAAAGTTAGGAAAATACAAGCATAATATTTATTATTATAAACACAGCCACAATAGTACATTGAAGTTTTTTGCAAGAACAAATGCAGTGACATCAAGCTAGCTATTAAAATTCCTTGCCAGTGTGGGAAGAATGCTGGTACATTTATATGAAACCAGCATGCTCAAAAAATATCTTTAAAATAATTACCGAGGGGAGGAAGAAAAGTATTACAACAAAGCAACAACAAAACAACTATTATCAGTTTATGCAGCAGGACTATTCTGGTCCTCCAAGTGCTTCAGACTACTCCAGGGACAGGATTTTAAGAGCAGTTACATTTGTACAGTAACTGATGCGTTCAGTTTTCCTCACAACAGTGATTAAAATGGCTCAGAGAGGGTTGTTGTGCTGAATGCAGTTAATCATCAAGGATTAGGCAAGCTGGCTTACAAAATTCTGGCTTTACCTAACATATGAAATTACTTAAAAAAATTAAAATTATACAAAATCTGATTCCAGTCATTATTGGCAGTCCTCAAATTTGACTGATTTTGCCATGAGATATAGGAAGCTACATGAAGCCCAAGATGTATCATTTAACAGACTGGGAACAAAATCCACTTACCAAGTCTTACTGTAAATTTATACCCTCTGTACATGATGCTACTAATATTTTTACACCTCATTAAACAGAGCTTTTCTTTGTTTGGGTTTTTTGGGGGGTTTTGTTTGGGTTGGTGTTCTTTTGTTTGTTTGTTTTTAAAGTTGTTTTTGTTTTGTTTTGTTTTGTTTTAATCAACCACAGTGTTTTTACAAAACTATTTCTAAAGCTGTTTCTACAATAACATTAATTTGCAAAGAGACACAGGCCCATTGTTTGGTATGCACCAAACAATTTTAAAAGCAGAACCAGAGAAAGTATTAAAACCAGCAGTAATAATGATCCTTATATATGTTTCTTTTCGTCTTTGAAAAACACTCCTGTTTATTCTAGGAAATACTGCACGTATTTGGGTATAATTCTTAACAAAACACATTTAAAACCAGGTTTGTTATGTTACAATTAGCTTTAAAATCATTCACTTTTGGTAACTGTCTTTTCATAAGACTTATTTGGATTCAATACTATAAATTTAATTTATATTGTGTTTATTGTTCTCAGCCATGATAAACAGTACCTGCTAATATTAAATTGCACACTGCTAGTTTTTTACATTATTTTCCATGCAAATTCATAACATTCTATCTATTTTAACCTTTATATGCTAGTCTCTCCCAAAAAATACCAACGTTTCTAGATTAAAACATCAAAAGCACTTTACTAAAACAATTAAGACTACAAATTTCATTTTGAATTAAGACTTCACTGGAACGATTTGATAGAAAATTAACCTTAAAAGTTAAAAATTACTACTTTTAAAAATAGAATAAAACAAAATCTTATACTATCATAAAATAGTATTTTTTGGTTTTGTTCTGATTATGTATAAATATCTCTGCTTTTGGCAAACAGACTGCTAGTGGTGGATTGTTACGCTATGGATGTAATAATCTCTATTTACTACTTAAAGTACTGCAGTGAATGAAAACAGGCACTGAGGACAGATTTACATTTTGGAGATTACTGCAAAAATCAGAGCATTGGTGAGTTTATTAATAACAATAAAGAGGAAAAAAATCCAGTACTGCAGCATGCAGGTGCAGACACTGAAGGTCCTAGCAGCCATGTGGGAGGAGACTAAAACTGGACAAAGAGCTAAATCAGTTATTGCCCCAGTTCTGACAGATGCTGCTGTCCCTGAAACAGTGTCATCTGATCAGATTAGAAATGAACTCCTGAACCTTCAGTTTTCAGCCTGACATGTCAGGATAATCCAAAATTGGAAGTGCTTTACTGTAATATGCTGGGCTGAAAGCTGTGGTGGTTCAGGAGCTGATCTGAGAGTGGATCATGTGTCCTGTCTTGAGGACAGCAAAGTCCATTGCTGGGGCTGCAGACAGCAACATCATCAGAGGTGTGATTTGTAACCCTGGGCCTCTGTGTCTGTCAGAGCATTCATATGAAAGAAACATTAGAAATACATATACAATCAGAGTAAACACTAGAAATACAAGAACTACCACAGCAGTTAAAATTATTTGTCTATCAAATCTGTTGCCCTGTTTCCAGCGATGGTTGTTGTCCAATATGCAAATGGCAAGCATAAAGACCCTATGTAAGGCATACATGAATTTCAGTCAATTTCAATTTCACATTTTTTACTATTGTTTGCCTAAACAAGGTAGTTTAATCAGATCCCTCTCTACACACTTTTAAACATACATCATCTCATCAAGAAAATACAAGCATTCTTTGATTTTGACAGATGGATAAGAAAACAAAGGCTCTGGAGCTTTCTGGAAAAGAATTTAAGACCCAAATTATCACTTGTCTGGCATACCAAGTCATGTCAAGGCCATCTCATCTACAAAACTTGAGCTAATGATAAATTTGGAAAAATCAAATGAGATGAAACATGTTTGAGAACATAGGAAGTAAAAATTGCACGCAAAAAGCCATGTACTCAAGCAGAGGTAAAATCTAAGTTTCAGAAGCTGTACTCCAAGGTTCCATTCAAGATTTTTTTTGTCAACTTTCCATCCTTTTGTCTTTCTTTACAATAGACACAATGCAAGCTGTAATCTATTTTTTTAACTTAAGAAATATTATTCAAAGTTTACTGCTGTGTATTTCACTACCGTCCTCTATTCAAGTAGCTCTCCACTGCCATGTAATTTATTCTTACTCTAGCTTTGGAAAGCATTAACTCCTAGTATCTTAATTTATTCAGCTAACACTAGGAAATATATGAAAAACTGAAATTTCAGTTGAGTGAGAAATGTCTTTAAATCTTTGAACCACAAAAGTGTTCTTGTGAAATGAACATCAGGACCAGTGAGTGTAGATTCTGATTACACTTGTACACCCAGCAGAAGTGTGCCCATAGCAACACTCATTTTTCAAAGACCATTGAATTTAAGTATGCCCTGACAAAGAAAGGACTATAAAGCGTCAGATTTTGTAGAAAAGAGTTTCAATGGTCTAAACAATGAATTCATTCCCTATGTGATATTACCTCCAAGCCTATTCAAATCAGTTAGTAGGTGTGAACTAACTACTGTAGCATATGTTTCCTGTTGTGCTGCCTTTTGTTCATTTCTACATTATCTATAGCATATAAACAATACGTGACTCGAGCAGCCATTCATCCATCCATCAACAAAAAACCCCAAAAACCAAACCCTAACCCCCAACTTTCTACAACTGTATTGAGTTTTAACATAATAGATAAAAATCTGTATTTAATGACCATGCTTTTCTCCTTATTTATGGTAATGGTTATATTTGATCTCACAGAAATATGTCTGAGCAGCTCTGCCAAAAAAGAAAACACAAATGCTAAAACCACACATAAACAGTTTCATTTTCACAGAAGTATGATTCTATAGTTCCCAGTCTAGTGGCATTCAAGCAATCAGGTAATTTTAACTCATATCAGTAAAATAAAGAAATGCAGTTTGATTAGTGCAATATGCCCAAGTGATTCACAATGAGCACAGATTTCATACATGCCCTACTTTCCTTGACTGGACCAAGCTATTAATTTCTTTTTAAAGGAACAGTGATTTTTTTTTCTTCCAGGAGATAAATTGCTTTCTTAGACATGTGGGTTTTGCTTTTGTTTGTTTAGTTTTTAACATAAATGGTTCTATTTGAATCAATATTACTTTCAGATGTCTTAGTGGAACTGATGAGACAACCTTTACCCTGTTTTTGAAAGCAGGGCATATTTGTGATAATTATGGATTTAAAATACTTAGTTTTAAGCAGTAGGCTTCTGAATTGTTTCTGACCTTTAAGCTTGACAATCAGACTACACTGTGGAGTAAGTCATACCAGCATTCTGAAAATATATATTGAACTTAAACATACTGATTTTTTGCCAATAATACCTAATTCATATATGATGAATTGATTTTCTTTCTATATAAACTAGAGCTTTTTTGACATCAACAGAGGATTATCAATTGCTGGTCTGATTTAACATCTACACAAATTCTATTGCTCTGGTATAGGACTTATCTGCACTGGTTTTATTACCAGAATGCATTTATTTCCAGTTTCTTTAGGGGAGGTCAAAAGCAGGCTCTGTTTAACAGCATGGCCAACAGCCATTTTCTCCTTGCTCAAAAGAGATATCCCACTAAAAATGTAAGAAAAACATGTTCAAAACCATGAAGCTGGTATCATTTGACTCTACAGCTTAACAAGTATATGGTCCACATAAACCTTTTGTGAGTGAGAGGAGTCCCGTTTTACTAAATTGAATGTACTTGATATTATTTGGGGCAGAGAATAAGAACAGAAACACTATTGCCTAAATAAATAATTTGCGTGTATCTATCACTGTGATAAAGAATAATGCATAGGAGATATTCTCCCATGAATAAAGTGAAAAATAAGGGGATATTATACAGGAAAACTTTAAACTCTGAAACTTTTCTTAGATAGAGTCCATATTACCAATAAAGGTTTTTAAATGTTGAATCCTTGTTTAAGATAAAAAGCATTTAAAAAACCCACCCCTTATTTTAAGGTGAAATTTAGTCTTTGAATCCAAAACCTGAAAGTTGTAATTCAGTTTAAAGCTGCACTGAGGTTTAAAATAAAATTGTTGCTTAATTGAGCTACACTGAAAATATCTTTCCCAGACCAAATAGTTTTTAGTAACTTTTAAGTTCCTCAAAGTAGTCATCTGGAGGGAGGGGAAAAAAAAAAAAAAAGGAGTCAAATTGTCCAAGACATTATCAAAGGTATCTCAGCTGAACAAATAAGAAAATATATCAAGGTATAAAAGCTTCTTTTCCTTGGCTGATGCTAAGCATGTGGCAAAGCCATGTCAGGTGAACTGCTTCTCTGACAGCTCCAACCAGCAAACACAAAGTCAGTTATAAAAAACCAAACTCAAGTTGCCTTATCAGAGCAGCACTCTGCTTGTTCCATTTCAGTTACTCCAATTTATTAACTATTTTTCAATACAGTGAACAATCATACTAGTATGATGTCAAGCTGGAAAATGAGTAATGGCATGATGAAATTAAATTTTTTTGAGAAGTAATTTTAGTAATGCATGAGAAGCATTAGAAAAGAAAAAAAAATTAAAAAGAAAAAAAATGCCAACCAATTAGTTTTCAAATATTAGCAATTTTGCTCATTAGTCATGCATATTCAAATGTAGATTAAAAGAAACCTCATCTAATCAACTACATTATGCAACTCTATGCCACATGTGACTGTCTCATCTGCCTTAAAAGTCTAGTTAGATTTCCCAACTTTTGTTTCATTTTTGTAGCTAGCAAGTCGAGGAACAGGTTGAAAAGAACCCTCTGCCTTGCTACAGATTGGGAACCAACACGTAGGAAAGCAGCTTTGTAGAAGAAGCCCCACAGGTCTGCTAACGCAAAACTGCCCTTGAGCTAGCATTACACCTTTGCAGCAAAAAACCCCATGGCATCCTGAGATGCATTAGGAAGAACCTCACCAGTATCTTCTCAATGTCTTTAAATACCTGGTGGAAGGAAATACAAAAGATGTACCCAGATGTTTTGAGATGTATCCAGTGAAAGGACAAGAGACAATGCACAAAAATTGAAACTGGAAATTCTGTTTAAAGGCAAGCGAAAAACTTTCATAGTATAAAAGTGATAGAACACAGGAACTATCTGCTCATAGATCTGCTTGCAGCTTTCAAGAGGGGTTGTATTCAAAATTCAACATGATGCCATTCTAGCTGAAACTTTTTTGAGTAGCAGCCTTAGAGACTAACAAATATCTAGACGTCACTTCCAACCTTAACTGTTCTGATTCTGTGTGACCACAAAAAGATGCAATAACATTGTAGCCAAAGTAATATGTATCTAAGAAACACATGTTAACTGAGCTTTTAATAAAATTTGTAACAGACAAATGTTAACAAGGAAAACAAAAACCCCCCAATTTTATACATGTACATATCTGCCAAATTTCAAGCTCCTGCTCCTAAAAATGTCATTGAAAGGGAAATATGTCTTACTCAACAGCTGTATGGGGGTTTTTACGCTCTCTATAAAATGGCTGTAATAGAGTAAACAAAGTTTTCAAAATATGTACATGGAAAGGAAAAAATTGTTCTAAGGGTCTAATTATGGTGTTAATTACATAGACTTTGGGTATAATCGAGAAGGTGAATATTTTAAAGATAAAGTAAGAACTATCATATAGCTTGATGGTTTGAATGAAGAATAACTAAACTTTGAGATTGCCAAACATCCAAAGCAAAGGTTTAGCTACATAAATACAGCAGTTAAGGGCATGAAGAAAATCACATTCTTCACCACTGAAGCTGCACGAAGAAAATCTTCTGTACACAGAGTCTTGATGTTTGGACATTATGTAATTTGGGAGGATCATTTAACTACAGAAGGTCAGTGACACACCCACAAGATTTTCTTCCCAGTATGCAGTCACTACATAGGAATGTTGCACATTGGCATGGACCTGGATGAAGTCCCTTAGATGTAACTTGAGTACAAGTAGCAATGTGCTTGCATTAATGTATCAGCTCAGGCAGTCTCATTACCCTTGTTAAATAAACATACTAAGTTGCAAGCATGTTTTTAATCAATAGCAACAGTCATTCTTCAAGAGCAAACGCAGGTGCCTACCATTCAATTAGGCTCGCTCATGTCATAGACTCAGAAGAAAAGTTATATAAGTGTTTATTAGAAAACTTCTCCAGTTTTTTAATCAGTGCTGATAAATGTAAATCCAAATAAAGAATCATAGAGTATCCTGAGTTAGAAGCAACCAAAAGCATAATGAAAGTTCAGCTCCTGGCCCGGCTCAGGCCCACTCAAAGAATCATACCACGCGCTTGAGAGCAGTGTCCAAACACTTACTGAGCTCTGTCAGGCTGGTGCTGTGAGCACTGCCCTGGGAAGCCTGTTCCAGTGCCCAATCACCCTCTGGGGGAAGAACCTTTTTCTAATATCCAACCTAAACCTCCCCGGACTCATCTTCAGGCCCTTCTCTGGCTGAACAAGACAAGTGACCTCAGCCACTCCTCATATGGCTTCCTGTCAGACAGTCTTCTGAAACTGAAGTCCTTAGTAACTATCAGGAAAGTAAAACTGGATGCTTGCCATTATCATACCAAGCACGATCTCCTGAAATTGCATAAAACACACCCTCTTGTTTAGGGGCAAGAACTGCATACCAAGTTGCTCCCATCCTAACCAAATCCATGTGTACTGAAGAGCAGGCTTGAGTTCTAAAGCCCTCAAGAACTGACAGTGTCACTGATAATGATTTAAGAGGCCTAACAATTCTCAAACTGTTCCTCTAGCTTCAGAGATTAAAACTCAATTTAGGAATTCATTTATCAATTTGGAGCATTTAAAGATTCTACTTTGAGAGAATCAGTATTTTTCAAATAATAGATATAATTTTAGAATTTTATGGGGGTTGAATTTTCATGACAAATTTAAGGCAAAATTCCCTGCAAATATAAAACCAATGAATGCCTAATCTGTCATTTTAGATTCCAACATTTAGATTTTACTGCTATGTATAGTTTTCTATGCAGCTTCACCAAATGTGAGAATGCCTTCAACTAATGAACTTTCTGTTCATTTCTTCAAATTTATCAAGTGTCTACTGATTAAGCACTGACCTACATGATGATAATTTCCAAACTGCATCTGAAATTGAGACACCACAAATATATAACCATCTCTGCATACGCAAATATTTCAATATCTTTCTTGGCAACAAAAAGCAAAATACACAACCAGTATATTAAAATCTACCATAAAATGTGTAGGTTTTAACAAGCAGTGAGCCCCTCAATTCAGAGCTCAGTTTCTGAAAGTCTGTTTGCAACAATTCACAACTGCTCTTCTAACATTTCTGTTGACTACACAGGAAAAGGAAATGACCTTCCCCCAGGAAGCTCTGGCTTTTCCTCACAGCTATATCCTCAGTATTGGTGAACACCTCTTCCCATTACAGTTCTGGACTGAAATTTTTTAGCAGAAGTACAAGTTGGTTAAATTTGTCTTAGTCTGATGTCCATAAAGAAACAGAGTAATGGATTACGGCAATTATGTTGTGATGTTGAACACAACTGAAATTCATTATTGCTACATTTTTATATTGAATAAATTAAAAATATTTCAATATAGAAACACTTTTCATTCAAAAGCACAACATATTATTTTTCCATATAGACACATTGTACCTTTAGAACTATGATGGGAAGACATTTTTATAAATCAGTAGTGTAGGATCTATTCCAATCCACCTCCCAGTGCAACAACAGCAAGAAGTCTCTACATACTCAGTACTTTCGAGATACTTCCATTATTTTGTTTGGTATTACAAAACTACTAACACAGTATTTCAAGAATAAACTGTCTAGCCTTTCATGTGTCAAGAAACTGTGCAACCACTTTCATGTACACAGCTGTCCTGTCACATTTTCTTTCAGCACACAGCCCACAGACATGCAACTTCATCCTAATGGTAACGAGCATAAGTGGAAGCTCAGCAGTTCTAGGAGAAGCAGCAATTATGTTTATCACAGCTCAGGACTTGTTTCCCGCTTTTGAAACCCTGTTTCCTGTTTGTGCATACAAAGCACTAATCTTTTCCCACCACCTGCACAGCAATTCTGCTGCTCCTCAACAGGATTCCCACAGTCTGCAAGTGCCCTACCAGCATCTCAACAATGATCATGCAGCAGGTCTAAATGTGTTCAACTTCTCTCATAGCTTCCATTTGGATTATTTTTAATTGTACAGTTACCTACACAAGTTTATTTCAAAAGAAAGAGATATCAAATCTAAATGGCAAGGATACAAAATGACAGTTGAGAAAATTCTCAACACAAAAAGCCTAGACAATCTAACTTAGAAGTCACACAGACTAATTGATCGAAAACACCAATAATTGCGGAAAAAAAATCCCACATAGCAAACTACCCCCGCCTCCAACATTTATTCAGATGGAATTTTATTTTTGGTCACTGCAAGGTCCTTTGTTCTAGTTTCCTGCCTAGATTTCCCCTTTTCCTGTGCCAAGGCAAGCAGTTAAAGTCAGGATGATCAGAAATAAACTTTAGAAGCAGATGTTACCACAGAGTTTGTTACGTACTGGTAAACAGGGTAATTGTGTGTTTTCCTGACTATATACAATCAATTCCTACTGGAATTAATCCTAGGTAACTATAAAGCAAGAGGAAAACTAAAATAATGAAAAATCCCCCAAAACATTAATATTGTATTAACTCTTACTTCTATGGATGTACTACATAAGCTCTAGTAATTCTCCCCTAGTAATTAGCTGTTGCAGAAAAAATATTTAATTACAACTTTAATTTTTGGCAATGAAAATACAAGTTAAAATTTCTTAAAGCAGCTTTTATATGCTCATGTAGCAGGCCATTTTAATCATTGGCTGAAATAGCAAATGCTTGTTGCACTAATTAAACAACAAAATGCTAAACCATGTCAACCTAGATTACTAAAACGGTTGTCCAGAATCTCTGAAATATCATGCACTAGATTCTAACTATGACTCCCACCGACAAATGCATTATTTTCCTAATTTTAGCCCCACTCTCTTTTACCTCCTAACAGAATACAGGGCATTGCAATATCTACGCACAGCTGCAAAACATGCAAATTCAGGCTTCCAACTGCAAGTTTTGGACCTTATGGGTTTAATCGTTCTGCTGCATCTGTAAAATTTTAAAATATTTGAACTTCCATGCTGGCCACCTGAGTAAAAAAAAAATTCCTCCAATAGGTATTGCTTCTGCATTTTCTGGTGGGCATGTTATTGTAATTCCTCTCCAATGACACATGGTAGATATTTTTAGTTTAATGCATGTTTCGCATATTACATTTTCCTGGGAACAGGAAAGAATTTTGCCTGTCTGGAAAATTCTGTTTCAGAAGGAACCTTCTGATGGAAGAGGGCAATTGTTTCTTTTCAGTTCCAAAATGGTCTGCATTTGAAATTATTGGACTGAAAAGAAATACAAACAGGAAAAAAAAAATCCACCCTACAACCTACAGTGAATAATGATGTAGGATCATTTTCTGCTTGTTTTTTTCAACAAGGTTCTGCCTCCAAGTGTATTCAGCCTCTATTTAAACTATTAAGTATTCAAATGTATTATTTCTGTTATAAAAGAAAAAAAAAATTAAGACTAGAAGACTGAAGTGTATCTTACATGTAGGGGTGCTGGTGGAAATGGGATGAGGGGTGGAGTTGGAACGACACAGACTACAATTATATGGCATTAAATTGTTCTGAGAATAACATATTTCCCAGGAGACAGAGAGGGACGCACTGGGTCAGTAACCCACACATCTATGTGGGGAACATGCCTTATTTTTCTGCCCATAGCGGGTGCTTTGGCTACATCTTTTACACCAGCACAAGTACCCATTTGCCTGCAAAATGAATCAAATAAGCTCAGTGATCAGCTTGCAAACTAATCCTCCTAACGCACTTTAAAAAAAAAAATCATTTTCAAATGGATGAGTGAGCTGATGAGACCTGCTGCAAAGCTGGACAGATGCTACTGATGATGCAAAGAAAGGACTGAAATACATGGCTTCAGGCAAGACTACCTTTTTGGCAGTGACATTTAAATTAACATCAGAGGACCATGAAACCACACCATTAAGCCTCTAGGGACAAAAACCTCAGTTTCTGTTCCTTAATTTACGTGTTCTTTATGTTTCTCTCTGCAGAAGGATGAAGTGTTAATTACTATTCTAACCAGCCCTACTTGAACTCACTCAATGTCTCACCTACCAGAACAAGAAGAAAGATACAATGACTATTTGCTACTTTATTTATTCTCTGAGCAGAATGAATCTCATCCATACTGCATCATCAAAAATCTCAATTGAAAAGATAAAATGTAACCGTTCAAGAAAAATCTTTCAATAGCCCAGAAGGAAAACTCTGGTTTGCAGCATATTCCAGTGATGCACTAGGAATATGTAATTTTAATAGAGTATGCTTTAGTCTGATTCTTAACAGTAGGTGGAATATTAGCCTTTTAGAAAAGTAATAAATTCTAACTTATTGTGCATGCTCAGTGTTGCACTTAGCCTGATTTGTAGGGAAGTCAGATATTTAGAAATGACCACAAGTATTTGTAGATTGTCTTCAACAGCTTTAAGTTACTCTGACACGATAGAATGCAATAGAGGAATATTGCAGAAGAAGTAGATAAAGATAAATGTTTTAAACTATGTTGAATATGAAAGAATAAAGACTGGATGATTGCTAAAAAAAGTAGGAAGATAAAACTACAATGTCTTAATAGTTAAAAGCTACATTTGCACTTGAGATATTTAAGGATTTTTAGAGAACAGCATATTCAGTTAGGTTTTCAAGCAATTAAATAAAAAATAAAAAGCCCTCACAGGATCCTTCTGGTTCTTTTGAAGCACTGTGCAAGAAAAAAATTACCATGGAAACAAGAAGCACAAAACTGTGATAAAAACTAGAAAAAAATACCACTGCTTCTCAGCAGTGAAGAAAAAATACTGGCAAGGCTAACAGTAACTAATTAATGTCAGTCTTTCAAATATTTACTTACAAGAGCACATGTTACACATTGATTCAAATGAATCCTCCCATTAAAATTGATTCAGTTTTAACCCCCCCCCAACAAAAAACCCCAAACCCCTCAGTGTGCAAACAACTTCTCCAAGGTGGAAAAAATATCAAAACAAATTCAAAATAGACAGGACTACAAGACTTGCAATTACTGTGTAACTGCTAAACACTGTGCTGGAAACAGATGTTCATCATGCATATGTTTTTTATAGCATTTTGTTTCTCACATCATGTATGTATTTCAGAGAATCACAAAAAGTTACAAGCGGCCTTCAGAGATCACCTGATCCAAGCCCCTGCTCAAGCAGGATCAGCTACAGCAGACGACCAATAAACTAACTGTAAATTGCAATTGCCATTTAGATACATTATTATATGGGAAGAGGGGGGAACAAAAAAATAAAATCTGGGGGAGAAAAAAAAAGGTAAAAGTTCATTTTGATGAAAATTATTTATGTTTTTAAAAAAAGTCAGGTAAGGAAGTCCCTGTAATAATGTGACTTTAAGCCTGCTGGAATTATTTTTCCGTAGGATAAAAATGCACCTATCACTTATAAAATAAATTTTTTATAAATTGATTAACTGTACACTTATATATTATTAAAAATAAAATACAAATATAACTATTTTTGCTTTTTCCCTTCTATTTTTCTGGGCAAACGGATACTGTGGCATTTACATTTCAGCATTTCTGTGTAACATTTCAAACATGCAATGTTTTCTTCTTGATGTATTCAATCAAAGTAATTCTGAATGTCTCCATTCAGTTCCTGTATTTCTGAATTCGCTGTCTCATTTTCTTTAGCATTTATTCTCTCTCACTTTTACATCCATTTACATGCTGCCTCTACTTCTTCAGTTTCTTATTCTTAGTGCTTTCTCAACCTTTTCAAGTTTAGTTTTTTCTGTGGTAGTTTCATTCCTATTTTTTTACGGACCAAAACTAAATATTTTCACCATGTATTTTGTTTTGCATTACCATCCTGGCTTTTTACTCTCAGTCATCAACAATGACTAATTTGCTTGTCCCATGAGCACCTGTATGTTTCTTCCAATTTTTGTTCTTTTATATTTTTAAAGAATTTACAGTAAAAAGACACAAAATTAACAACTTGCATTAAATAGCTGCGTTACTATAATTTTTACTATCTGATGTGTTGTTTTATGATATCTGTCATAGCTAATTTTTGTCTAAATAGCTGTATAAAATACACTTCTCATATATTTGTGTCTCCTCTTCCCAACTGTTCCACAATAAATCTGTATTTTGCTTACAATTTAAATTGAGAATTCAGTGTGGCTCATTTTATCACAACTGCCTTTGGGATAACCTGCTCTAGGACTAGAACAAGCAATATAAGATCTTTTCATAGCACAGGTCAAGGAATGGTACTCTTGTTTCAGAGTCTCTTTTTATTGATTTGTGTCAACAAATCTCCAAACATCAGCATTTCTCCACTTAGATTAAATTGTAAGGGATGTTTGAATGGATAAGCACTGCTAAAGGCATAATCCAAACCAGAACTCTTCTAATGAGTTCAGTGGACTCTGCATTAAACACTATGTCTAACTACAGACTGTTAATCGCTACACTTAATAACAAGACCAGATATAAAGCCCACAACCACTGTCCTAAGAGATTCAGTTTAAATTAAATGCTTCTTAATTTAATGGAGCGCAATTTTTTTGTGTGCGTGTACTCATGTTGAAAGTGTTTTCGTGATAGCTTCATATCATATATTCCCACTGTGAAGCAACCCATGTAACCCTTGCTGCTTCTTTTATAAACAAATAGAAGGGTGAGTCGAGATTACTGAAAAATAAAACCAGCTCATATACCAGGATGACATTCCCCCTTAGAGATAACTGTACAATTTTCTAATTTTTTGTTTAATATTATATACCCATGGTAAACACCTTATATAAGAGGTTCAATAAAACTGTCTCTTAGCAAAGAAACAAACCAAGTACAAAATTGGAAAAACATTATAGAATGATCCAGCTTACTAGAGATGCCCTCACTTGCACAGACAGAAATATAGGTGTATGAAATTGTAATAGATTTTGCTGGTTTTTTGTCAAAGATCAAAGAGAAAAAAAGCAAATCGGCTAAAGATGACACATTTTAAAGCTGAGCATAAATGAAACATTCATTATAGTCATGGCTGAAATTTATATAAAAGAGACAAAATCTACTGCACTCTTCCTTTGATCCTATAATTTGGCATCAATAAAGAAGATTTATCCATAGGAAATCCTGACCACGATTCTCATTGCATATTCCTCTTGTATTGATTTGATCTGGAAAATGTCTTCATTGAATAAAAAGTTACTAGAGAATCTAAAGTTAAATTCAAAATTATAATAGACAAATGCATCATCTGCATGCATAGATATTGCTCAGTTTGATTTCAACAAAAACAATTAAAAAATCCCCAAAAGCCTTATCTCTATGTGATAATGAGGACTTACCAAAGAAAGTTATTACTATCCAGAAAAAGCTGCTATGCAAAGATTTGAAATCAAAACACATGAAGACGGTACTGGAAACACGAATGGAAAACCACAACCAGCCTGATGCAGTGCCAAGCAAAGCAAAAAATCAGACTTAGGCCAAACCACACTCCAGAGAGTTTTAATTTATATCATAAACGGAAAAAGTTTAACAGGTTTTGGCCTATGCCAAGTGCTTTGATCTATCAAGAAGGCTACAAACATAGATATAAAAGCATTTATATTGTTTCATAAAATATGAAACATTATATTAAATGACTATACATAAAAGCCACTCCAGGTTTGGATTTGTATTTTAATAAACTAAAACAATATATTCAAGTTGAAGTTCTCCTAGAAGTTCTAGACACACAGAATTTCCAACAATTGTTTTTAAGAATATAATCAAAGCTGTAGAAAAATACCATCCTCTCACAGGTGGTAGTTACAATGGAAAACATGAGTCCATGTTACTTTATCTTTCAAAATATTTTGCATCCTATTTTCACTGTAGAATTTCATATTCAATAACCAAATGATTCTGTTTTAATAGCAAGAGTATTCAAAAAGAGTGAAACAAACAAACTTGGAGAAAAAATCGACTAAAAGTATTTCTCTAGGGTTTTTATGGTCTTAAGGTATTTTTTTTCATAAATTTTATATCTCTAAAAACATAATGCCAATTGTGGTATATGAAAGGAAATCATTATCACATATACAGATGTTTTAGAGGAAATTCCTCTTTAAGTATTCTCTTTGATGTGATTGTGCTCCCAAATAATCACTGCAGTCTGGAGCCAGAAGACACAAAAGTAGACTGGTGAGTGTGTTAAGAACAGACTATGCTGAGTAGCAGAGTTTAAACTCACTCAACATTGCTCTGCTACAAAGTAGGAAACAGTGTTAAGGAAACAGAATGAAATACACAATTAACCTTTAGTGGTTATCTCCAACAATCCCAACAACATGGCCTTTTAAAATCGAATCAATACTGTAATCACACAGCAATATAAACACACTTTCAATATTATGACACTGACTAGTGTTCCTAAAGTCAATTTTAGTGGTTTCCACTACACAATTTGTTTGGTTTTTGCACTGAATTTTGTTTATAGGAACACACCATCATCTATTGGAAATAATAGTTTCTCACTTCCAAACATTTTATTACAAACCACAGAGGAATGTTGTCTTTCCTAAGGCAAAGAAGAAAACAACCATACATGAGCAGCACATGTTTTTCAAATTAAAAATCCTGCATAAGACCTCAGTCTTCACTACAGTTAAAGTTCTATGCTTAATTTCGAGATGACATCTCAAGCTAAAATTTCTTTAAATTACAGAAGTAGCTTACCATAAACACCAGCCCTACCACCCCACTGGGATTTTCTTTTACTAGCTGCTGACAAACAAAAAACTTAGAGCCTTTGTTTCACCAGGACTTTGCATAGAGATGGAACCTTGATCATAAAAATATATACCAAAAATTAATCTCATTTATGACTTGACAATAATGACAAATTCTCATTCACAACACTATTTTGCAGTAGGATAATGACAATAAATTATCAACAAGGAGAATGTGAACACAGAAATACAAGGAATTCACTAATATTCAACTTGTGTACAAATTGGTTATCGTCCTTTTCTATAAAAACAGCTGTAGCATGTGTCCTCTTGTAGAACCCAAGTATTCTAAACTTAGTATGTAGACAAAAAATAAGTAACTAATAATAAAAAAAAAATGTTTGCAAAGTTCAGAAATACATCTGCATAACTGTGTCACTAATGATGAGAATGAAACTTGGATTTACAAAACAGATATCCCATGCTTGCATGCTTTTTCTTCTCAAGAGGTCGTAAAGAAAATCAGACCCGATTTTCTTCAGAAAGAATGGGATTACATGGAATCTGAGTAGCTGAATATAAGATCTACATAACCTACTCAACTGGACAGGAAGAAACGTGCAGAAATTAGGGTAAGCAGGTAGACAATGACATTTGGAGCCTTTAGCCATGAGAGTTCCTGGAGTAGCAGTTAAAAAACACAGACATACTGGTCACAAGCTACTGGAAAGTAGCAGAGATACTTGTTTAGATCTGTATTTCAGCCGCTCACATCCTTGCAGAACTGAAGTAGAAAGAGAAACTATGGTTTCTTCTCACAAAAATATTCATATATTTAAAGAAACTACACATGCAAAATATCAACAAGCAAATATGTAAATAACAGAGAAAAATAGGCCAAAGAATATTAGGCAAGAGAAAATTGGGCAAAAGAACAGAGCTTGAGTTTCTCCTGATTTTATTTCAGGATGATGTTACCCATGTATGGATCAGTAAAGCAGTCTAAAAGCCTGCCTTGAAATCTGTCAGAAACTGGTCCCCTGCCCTAAACATATTTCACTGCCTTGAGCATGAATAGAAAGAGTACAATATGTTACCTAGCCATTTCTCAGTTGGACTCAAGAACAATTGTGTGTTCACAAGACAATGAAGATTAAAAGACATTCAGATCAACAGTTAGGTTTCAGGAGAAAAAAGATTATATAATTTAAGTATCTTTCATCTAGTTTCTCATTCAGTGTTCTTATTACACAACACACTATAAATGGCAGCAAGCTATATAGCTTTCCACACTAAAAAGTGAATACTGGCAGGAGAGAGCATTTAGGGAAGAGAATGTTTTCTCAGAATAATAATGCTTTAACTTACAAAATGCATCTAACCACAGCATACAGACACATTGGGTGGTATGTCCCTTCCTGTTCACCTACTACAAGTTTAGACTAGACTAGAATAGTGTGATTTGGAGTACAAAGTTTAATTTAGCAAAGGTTCTAATGCTCCCAAACAATTCTCCACATTCTACTGCTCAAAAACAGGTTAAAGAGAATATTTTAAAAATATCAGAGGAATTTCTACAGAAGAAAAGGAAATGAGACAGTATAACGCTAACCAAGATACACATATATTGCATTTTACAGGACACTGTGAAAGCTTCATACACGGAGAATCAAAGTATTCAAAACAAAGCAAGGGTTAGGTATGAATGAGGAAACCATTTCAATTATGAACAGAGTATTATTTAACATTTTCATAGAACTGAAGAATAATGTGGCAGCTTTCTTCTTCAGTCTTGACAAATTTTTTTTGCCCTGACCACATGCTAGTGATTTACACTTTAGAAGTCATAATGTCAGCAAAATGAACCTGTCTCTTTTTTCAATGGAAAATCCAATTTACCTAGGTAGAAATTACTGAATGTCCCAACACAACTCTGATTAGTAGTGATATATAAATAGTAGAGCTTTAAATTACACCTATATTATTTTTAGTATTGGAGGACTTGTGTTTAGAAGATTATATGCTCTAATGGTTCTTCAGCTTCAGAATCTGATGAATGACTTGCCAAGTCATTGGGAAGATTGAAGCACATAGATTTTACTGTGAGAAATAAGCTTAATTTTACCAAGATTGTTCTCTCTGCAGTAAAGATGAGGTCTGGAATTCAGTATGGAGATTACAGTTGCCATCACAGTATGACATGTACTGGAAAATTCAGAGGCTGTCACAAGTGGTGTAGTGAGGTGATTTGAGGTTCCCCTTAAAGGACAAGCAGACTGAAGACATTCTGCATTGTTTCAGCTGGTTTTCAAGGTGTTACAAATACAGAAAACACACCTGATGCCAGTGTATGCACTCTTTGTTCCGGCAAAGGACTTGCTCCAGATCATTTTCAACAAAAGATCACTGGAAAAGCTGAAAGCAGTGTATCTCATTCTTTTTCTCTTTAGAGAAACAGCAATAACAACAGAAGATGTAGTGCTATCAATTCTCAAATCTGGGTGTACATGAAAATAGATTCAGCTTCCTTGAATGGACATTCCTTGAAAGGCATAATTTATAAAAGTTATTCTAAGTTTTTTTTTTTTTATTTTTCTAAAAAACACTTTAGCAAGTTTTCAAAATCCATTGAAAATCAAATATGTTA
Organism: Camarhynchus parvulus; assembly: GCF_901933205.1. Taxonomy (NCBI): domain Eukaryota; kingdom Metazoa; phylum Chordata; class Aves; order Passeriformes; family Thraupidae; genus Camarhynchus; species Camarhynchus parvulus. Next base: position 33,325,132 of record NC_044575.1, read on the forward strand.
CTTGAGGCATAAACCTTGAAAAGGACCCTACATAGCAGTGAAGAAGATAAATTATTATTTAAGTCTCTCTGGATGCCAGGTGAGAGCCTAATGTTTGTAGGGACAATTTTAATAAACAATAACAATAGGATTCCCATGGGGGAAAAAAACTTAAAGAAACAAAAATTAGACTTGAAGTATGCAAATTAATGTTGCAACAACCTCTGAAAATGTGACAACAGAATTCTATGAAGGAAAAGCTGAAAGGAACTCTAGTAAACTGGCTCTGTTCCTGATAGTCCAAAGGTACCAACCACAAAAAGAAACACTCCAAAGACACAGAGATGGTAGAAAAAAAAGGTCAGATTGGCTTTAAGTTGTTTTGACCAAAATAACCACAAAGTAATAAACAAACACAGAATATTTTCATTGTTAAAAAAACATTAATGATGTGTAACTTAAATTTACAAACATGTTCCTTCTGTTTGTGATGGGCTCCGGTAAACATTATTACTTGGATTACACTAAGACAAACAAGCATAATGTATATGGAAATCAGATCAGTAGGAATTTTCATACTAACGACCAATTTTCAGACCAACTACCAACCTCTTGAAAGCTCAGTGTACCACATCATCTCCAGCAAGTTTCAAGGCTGCTTTCAACACTAATAACCAAACCAAAATAAAAATGTTAATGTTCGTGAGATCTGGAAAAATAAAGTTCCCAAACCTACAGTGGACTTGTTCAGCAAAATATCTGACCTGTTCCTCCAAAAAAAAAAAAAAAAAGGAAGCCCAAAGATTCAAAGATTTTCTGTTAGCCATGGGAACAGATACATAAGTAGAATTTTTTTTCCAGCATATTTACCACCATAAGTCTGAGAACAGAAAAAGCATATATTTAACTACATATATACCCCTGAACTATTCCCTCCTCAGAACTGATAAACAGAGATCTCTAAAAAATCTCTAGTAGACAAAATTTGTAAATATGAAGTTCATAGCCTCAACTATGACAATTCTTGGTCACCAAGATCAGCTGGCAAGGACCAACATTCTCAGTTACTTAGTTGGTTGCTCTTATTTAAGAAAGGAAGATGACAAAGAATCACAGAAAATGTTGCTTGGAAAGGAATTTAAAGATCGTATAGTTCTAAACCCCTTGTCATGGGCAAGGACACCTTCCACAATGCCCCATCCAGCAGGACCTTGAACACTTCCAATGAATGGAGTATCCACCACTTCTCTGGGCAACCTGTGCCAGTGCCTCACCACCTCCACAGAAAATAATTTTTTTTAGTATCAAGCTTAAACCTGTTCTCTCGCAGTTAGAAATCTTTGCCCCTTCTCCTGTCACTACATGCTCTTGTAAAAAGTCCCTCTGCAGCTTTCTTTGTAGCCTCATTTAGGCACTGAAAGGGCACAATAGGATCACCCTGAGTCTTCTCTTCTCCAGGCTAAACAGCCCCAGTTCAGCTTTTCCTCACAGGAGAAGCACTCCAGCCCTCTAATCATCTTTGCAGCCCTTCTCTGGACTTTCTTCAACAAATTTATGTCCTTCTTGTGCTGGGGACTGCAGCCAGGAAGGAGAGAATTTTTCAAATTGGCTACTGGAAAAAATCCTTGTACTGTTCTGACAGCTGAGCCATGCCATAAATTGTTCAGGGGTGGCTGGCAATGGAACAGAATGCTCTGTCACAGGAAAGACCACAAGGTCCAGTAGCAGACCCACACAGTTCAGTGCCCAAGGACACACTTGGGCATGCTCAAATTTGCAGACACAGCCCAAGATAAAAACTTTTTCTCCCTATCCCCCCCTTTCTTTTTTATAACTGGAAAGAGGATTATCTCAGCAGTTCATGATGATGTTGAGATTCTCAGTGTCATCTTGGTGTTTACATCACCTTCTTTGGAGGTCCACATATTCAGGTTGTGCCTTTATGCAAAGACATATACAGCCTCAGCTGTATACGTGGTCAGTGGTCTTGACTATTTTAACTCTTTTCTTGGGAACATTCACTAGAGATCACCACTATTACTCCAAAAGAAAAATGGCAACTCCTTACATTTCAGAATGCCCAATATAATACGTATTTTTGTTTCCTTTAGGTATTTAAATAGCCATTTAATTCCATAATAAATTATCCACAAGATCTCCATAATGGATTCCTTCCCTCCCGCTGCGCTGCCCATGATGGATTCCTTCCCTCCCCCCATGCTGCCCTTGCATCTTAGTTCTTGGGATCATAGCTTTCCTTTCCCACTTTTGGAATGTCATCTGGTGTGAAAATTAAGACTTCTGAAAGCCATGCTATGAGAAACATAAAATAATCCTATTTAATAATGAATTTGAAGGCACAGAAAAGCTTTCCTTTCTTTCCAAAATGGCTTTTAAACTGTCACAATTATGTTTATTGCTTTTCACTGCTTTCTTAGGATTGCAATATTTCTTCTCCCTATTGGAATTTGAAACTGTTAAAGTCCAAAGGCTGAACATATCCTTTGGATATAATAAACGAAATAGGCATTTTTTGTTGAAATGAAAAAAATTAGTGATCATCTGCTGTATCTGGAAAAACACTAGCAGATGCAATGAATTTTTTAAGAAAATTGTGGAGCAGAACAAAACTAAAAATTACAGTAAAAAATCAAACACTTTTGCTAAGCATCAAAATAATGGAAATCAAGACTAAAATTTCTTCCTAGATGAAAACTGTAGATACCTCATCCCCTCACAGAAAGTAATTATAATTTTCCTGATTCATACAACCATGACTACTAGGGTATTTCTATATAAAACACTCTGTTTCCTCTAATACATTAACACGCTGCCCCTACCACTAAACACATTTTCTTACAGCACTTCAAGTCATGAATTCTAATTAATTACTACTGCTTTTCAGAAGCAGGATCTTGGTTTAGAAAAGAAACCACCATGCTATGTGCTGTAAAAGCATGAAAAGAGATGGTCTGCTTCTTCTATAGAACATTAAGAGTCAAATATTCATAGATGAGAAAAAGTAAAAGCATTAAAAGCATTAAATTTCTGCACAGAGATATCACAGAGAATTGCACATACACAGGAGGAACAAGAGCCAAACAAACATAGAAACTGACACTTGGATGAAGGAGTAGAAATATAAGTAATAGCAGCTACTTTGAGATGAAGTAGTAATGCTAGCACAAAAGTAGGCGCATTTTTAAGCTTATTTCTTCAATGCATACATATTAAAAAAAAAAAAAAGGGAAAAGAAAAGAACGTACAGACACATCTATTATGAACATGACTCAGAGTTGACTCAGCTTTTACATCCAGCACAACAGGGTCATCCTAATTCACCAGCACAGCCTGATATGGCAATAAACAAGTACCAACTTTGCAAATATCTAAGAACTCATTTGAACTGACAGGAAATAAAAGAGAAAAAAAATCAAGGCACATAATCAAGCATTTGTCTACACTGACAAGACATAGTTTACAGGTTTTATTAACACTGACAAGTTTTTGAATTTCCCTGTATTATCTTTTGTTTTATGTTTAGAATTTTCCCTCCAACAACCTGCGATACTCCTGCCTTCACAGACATTGACAGACATGAATCTTAGGTAGACGTCTGATTCTGTAATTTTTAAACTATTAAAAACAACAGATTGACATTTATGAATTTTAAAAAAAAATCAATATTCCCTATTTTTGGCCTAATCAATGCTCTTTGTGCTTCAGTTGAACTATATTGACAAAGGGAAATGTCTGGAACAGAGTTATAAAAAAAAAATTTCCTCCTTATTTGACAGCTGTTAGACTGCTTTTAAAATACTGAGACCAGGTTTGGGTCCTCCAGTACCACAAAAATGCTGAGAAACTAAAGGAAGTTCATTGGGGTGTCACCAAGGCCGTTAAGCTTATGAAGTACCTGCCCTTAAGAGGGAAGTTGAGGCAACTCGGCCTCTTTCATCAAGACTGGAGAACAGGCAATCCTTCCTTCAGAAGGACCCCAAAACAGGTCCTTAATAACTATAAAGTTATAAAGAAGATTAACTTAAGCTCTTTGCAGTGATTTATAGTGGGAGGACAACATTGAAACAAGAGGTTCTAATTAGACTTAAGGAAAAACCTTTCCCTCAGGAGGACTCTCTTGCATTAGAAAATGTTGCAGAAAAGCTGCACAGTAAGATAAAGCCATCAGCAATATTGTCTGCCTGCACAGCTGACCCTGCCTGTAGAAAGAATTTGGACCAGAGATCTTCTGATACCCCTCCCAAACTGAATCACTCTATAAATTGGGTTCAGAGTTTGCTTAATTTATTGCATTTATTTTTTTTGTTGCATGGATTTAGTTTTTTGTGCCATCATCCCCACTTTTTCTAAAGGAAATTCAGTGTACTGCAGCAGTCTTTCTTGCCATATTCTGATAAAACCTCTCCCTTCTCTAGAGGGCAAAGGTCTTTCTCATAGCATCTATACAAATGTGATTTGTGAAAGTGAAACTGATTATTACCAGGAACTCAGGCTATCAATCTTCCTTTTTTTAGCTGTGCAAATATAATGTTGAAAGTCATCCACGAATAATTCTTAATGTTTTGACATCTCCTGGTTTTCAGATTATTTTTGTGAAGAAGGACTTATATATCAATACAAAGGCATTTAATCAGATGACAAAGATAAAACTCAGTTGTAGACAAGTGCAAGGTGAATCCTTGAATCTAAGTTACTTCTAAGGCAACACATTATAAATAAATTGTAACTTTTTTGATAACAAACCTGGTTGTCAGTGTCAATGAAGTATTTTTTATGTGAAAATACAGTATAAAGAAACATTGGCAGACCAGGTATTAGACAAAATAGAATATGCTAAACTGCATGCTATTGCCCCAGTGCAAAGTTTTATTTTGGCAAATTTGTCATAATACACAATACTAAAAAAGTAAAAAGCCTTAATACTTAGAAGAGTCCAGAAACAAGTTACAACAAGCTACAGCTACAACAGCATAATAAAAAGGTATAAAAATCATCAGGACTAGAAGCCAAACAAGTTTTCTAATTAGCATTATAATTAGTATTAGAATCAGTAAATAAATCACATGGTTTTAAAAAAAAAAGAAAAAAAATCAGTAAAAATTTTATGCAAACAATAAAATAACAATAATTGTCTTGTTGGAAAAAAGTATTTTAAAAGGTTATTATATTAGCTATACCAAATACTATAAAAAGAGTATTTACCCTTCAGCACAAAAGAAATCTTTAATTTTACAGGTTTTATGATGTAATATAAATGTGTTTCTGTACTTTCTTTCAGTATTTAGATTAAAAAATTAAAATTTTTAAGGGAAGTTTACTTTGAAATTATATTTTCTAGATTGTTTCAAGCAGCTTTTGTAGAATAATTACCAGGAAAGGTGAGATCATAAAAATAAATACAATACCTATTAAAATGATTCTAGGAAAGACTGCAAGATTACTCAGTAAAAACTCTCAGGGAATTTTGTCAGATTTTAATGGAATCTGCACTGTAGTGGTAACAATGTAAGAATCATGCAAGATATACTAAAACATGAAACATTTCTGACTACAGACTTTCATAGTATGTAGCAGTAACAAAAATTAGAAGACAAAGATGCTCCACCATGTAGATATATGAAGAATATTTCATACAGTTCTGAATATATATGTTCTAAATTATTTTCTACATGTTCTAAATTATTTCCTAAAATTTGAAGGTTCAATGATGTAATGGTAATTACTATGTCCTTTCTAAACAGTTTCCAAAAATGTCCTTTCCAAAAGCTTATTTGGAAACAAAACTGCTACAGAATAAGAAGAAAAGCCTTTGCATGGAAGAATTAATGAATTAAAGAGGGAAAAGCTCAACTATCCATTCTCACAACAGAGAGAGATCATGTAGAGTGTTATATGTAGTCAAAAATCTGGAAAATGGGAGCAGACATCAGTGCTGAAGATTCAATCAATTTGATGATGGTTGTTAAGCAATGAAGACATATGTTATAGTGAAGAACCACAGAAGGATCTCAGAATGAAGTGACTGTGTAAAAGAATAGCAAATGCCATTCCATGTACACAAATGTGATATACAAATGAGAGAAAGCAATTCTAATTTCACACAGGAAAAAAATGGACTCAGAACTGTCCATTATTTCACCCATTCAAATGTAAAATTCCAGACTATGATATAAGAAAAAGTTGACTCAGTTTTAACAGCAAAAGAGAAAATCAAATGTTAAGAATCTCTAAGGAAGGAATTTAAACCAGAAAAGGGTGTGAGAAGACATATGATGACACAAATGTGTGTTTGTATGTCACAGCTGTCTTCAATTGCGGTCCCTCCCTTTGCCTCCAGATGAAGCATTACAACTAAAAAATATTCAGAAGACACAATTAAAGCCATAGGCTGTCTTCTAATACAAGGACTAATGTAAGCTCACACTTCTCAAAATCTGGAAATTACTTGTGCTAAACATCAAATATCTGCAAAATCATGAAGGCAGAGGAAACACAGACTGAGTCATCCTCTCTTTAATACAGGAAGTTTCATGGAGAAAGTTGAAAAATGCATTAAAGGGGATGTTGGCTCTTTTGCAAGTGCTCATTAGTCACCTTTGTATACTTTCAAAGTATTCTTTGTATACTTCACTTTCTCAGGATTGGACTTGCAATTGGTATACTTCTGAAGGGGAAAATCTTCAACAACTCATACTAATGCTGAGGACTTTAATCAGAGATTTCAGCAGAACACAATTTGTTTATGTATTCACCTTTACTGCCACATATGCAATAAATACAGATATTCAAGTTCAACACATGGTAAGGTCCTTCCTGAATACTGAGCTTTCTTCCTTAGGGAAAGTGGAAATCATTATCCAGCCTGAGTAAGCCATTATTGAAATACAATTTTTATTTTACACATTGTCAGACCTTGTGTTAAAAGCATAACTCAACACATGAAGTGTAATTTAAGGAATAATTATTCCGAACATCAGATTTCATTAATCAGAACAAGGTCATTGCAAAATTGATCAGGACAGACATTATGTCTTCTAAGTCATTACACAAGAAGATAGAATTGAGGAATCAAGATACATCTCTGTAACAGACGACAGAGAATGTAAAGTATGAATGCAGAGAACCTGAGTGCCATTCCACTTACACAGGTCAGACAGAGTCTCGCTTTTCATTTGGCTAGCAAGAACTTTTTAAGCTACCCTGACTTTGAAGGAAGTTCTTCCTATGTGAGTGTATTTTAAAATATAAATAAGTCTAATACATCAAGAAAACAAAATAGGATACAATTGTCAGTGAAAGAAGGAGATTTTTAAGAAGTTGATGTTATGTTAGCAGACAGGCAAACTACACTTGCACAAGTATGATTACACAAAACACAATATGCTGTAACTGCTTGAAGTTAACTAAAAGCAAACCTGTAAAAGGTTTTTAAATGTATTAAATATCCAGCTTAATGACTACAAAGTTAAAAATGTGAATGTAAAAGCAAGGGTCTTGAAAAGAGTTATAGTAAATATATGCTCATATGAAATCCAAAAATGACAATAATTTATACATAAGAATTAGGTTTTCAGTATTTATACCAAGTACTCTGATTTTGAAAGAAAATCTGAATGTTTTAATAAAAAAGTCTGCACAAAGTTGTATAAATGCACTGCTTATAACAACACTTAAAATACTCTATTCTATTTACAGCTACTAATTTACCAAAGTACTGAAAAGAAAGAAAAGAACATCAATTGAAGTACACTCAAAAACATTTCCAATTTACAAGTGACAGAATTTTATAAAATTTTGCATGGAAATACCCATTCCTAGTGGAATTCCCAGTTGAAACAAATCTTTGAGATAATATACAATACTTCACTAAAAGTTAGTAGATTCTTTATTTTCTATATCTAACAGTTTATAAACCCTTTCTTATCAGATTCTGTCATCTATACAAAATACACCCATCCAGTGTTACATAATGATAAAAACATTTGTCTGGTTTATATTAACAATTGTTTACCTTTGCCATCAGGCAGTTTATTTTAGATTTATTTGCTGAAAACAATAAACCTTATGTTGCCAACTACTTCAAAAGCATTTTCCTGTAGTTAACTTTCTTATCTACAGATTAATTTTTGCCTTCTCACACACTCCCCCCTACGTTTCTTGGTTCATTCTTTATGGTCCTGATGCATTGATTGATTTAGCTACAATAAAGAACCTATGAACTCCATAATCTAAACATGTTCACTTCTGTTAAAAGTCTGACAAAACAAGCATTTGGATGTGATTTTTATAGAATAAATATAATTCTATATATCTGTTTTAGTTTTTTGTTATGCAGCACTGGATGCCATGGTCAAGTAAATAAAAAAGATTATTAACTATTCTGTTACTTCACTAATAGTTACTGTAAAAATCTCAGTTCACTAATACTTGGGTGAAACATTAGTGATTAGATTTTAATTCTAAATCTGTTTACATAACCAATTTTGTAGTGATCAGAAATAGAAACGAAGCTAAAAATGACAATAATTTAAAATACCATAATTAAAAGTAATTAAATAAGGTTTCACCTAATTAAATAATAATAAGATACTAGGAGGATTTAGCAATAGAAAATCTTTATAATTTTTATATATTAAAATATTTCACAAACTATGGAATTGTTCTTGACCAACTGACATCTTAATTTTCCATTTTAAATTTTAATGCCTGGTTGAACTATAGGCACAGTAAGACTTCCCAGTGGAGCAAAATCTTCATGTCCACATAGCAAGTATGATTTCTGTGTTCGGGATCTTTAATAAGTTATTTAATAAATAGAATTCTTGTTGTCTCTTATTTCAGTCGGTCCTGAAGTAACCGCCAGCTGAGAAACCATCCTAGCCTGGTCTTCCTGAAGAGACTTGCTCAATAAATATCAACAAATTAAGCCTTATTGAAAGCCTTATCAAAGAAATATTGTTCAGAGTATAATTAGTTTAAGAATAAGTACCTTTTATAATTAATTGATAACTTGTGTATGAGCACAAATTTGGCACGGAATTTTTCTTTTTTTGAATGATTGAGTCTTTAAAGTCATACTTGGCTTTCAGGAATGACAGGTAGAAAGCCAACTTCAAAAAACAGAGCCTCTATTGAAACCTGATGAAGTAATTTCACAATGCCACCTGTCAGGATAGTGCTCCCCTAGTACTTCAAATATTATGAAGTGGGATGAACAAAGGCATTAGAAAGGAAGAACTCTTTCAGTTAAACCACAATGATTGTCAGTTAAACACATATGATTAACATCCCACACTGCATCATACCAACTAGACTGTTAGAAAAGTTCTTAAGATACTAAGATATTATCTAAAAGTAGTATTCTAAAGACAGAATGTTTCTACTAAGACATTTCCATGTGTACTTTCCTCTAATTTCAAGAAAAGTGCTAACTGGTATCAACTAGTCACAAGTTCACAGAGCAGACACATTTAACTCATATTAAAAACATCGGTCCCCTAATGTCCAGGCCTCTTTCTTCTAATGAAAAAAAAAAAAAAAAAAAAAAAAAAAGGGAATTTTAAAAAGTATCTCTTTGAAAGTAAAAGACGTTAGTTTTAAATTTCAAAATGCATAAATTTCTGAATTATAAGGTTTATTTTTACATAATTTTTAAACAGACTTAAGCTAAAATTATTTGATCTCACATTTAGAATAGATGGCCCTAATCTTTCATTGCAATCTACTATAATGTGATACACACAGGGCAGTTTATTTTTAAATGCAACCTACAATTTAGTTCAATACATATACATATTCATTAAGCCTGATCAATCTAATCAAAGATGTCCTTGAAGGTATTCTCAAGGAAGACATTAAATCAGCATAAAATAGCTATTATAAGCCACACAGCAGAAGGAAAAAGAGGTTACTATATATTGAAACACTTCAGCAATATGAAAACTCAAAGTTTCTACACTTCTAGAAACTATTCTACATATCATGACCTTGCAAACTAAACAGTAATGTATGAAAATACAAAACAGAAACTATATATACATACCTGATATTCAGATACAGATTTGTTTCTGCACTAGCCTGAAGTATTTTACTAACAAAGGTAGAAACTGCTTTCATTATTATGACTAATACATTAAACAAATAAAAACCAAAACATCCAAATGTGAGAATTTTCATCAATTATAGAGAAGAAGATTAAGAATCTGATGTTATGTGCTGAATAGGTATTTTCATAATTTTATTACATGGCAGTTATTAATGCACAAAATTCAAAGTCCACATAGCATAGCTTTCAGAAGAGTAACATACTTCTGGTTCGTCAGCAGTAGCACCTTAGAAAAGTAATAAAATACATCAAGTGCTTCCCGTGCATTTAAACATTCTATTATACAAGCACAATATAACAATATTTAATTTAAATACATCAAGGAATCCTTATTAAATCTTCTACACAATTAGAGCAACAGGAAAAAAATTCTGCAAATGGTAAAAAAAATTTTTTTGTACCAATAATATCATCCTTCAATTTTACTGGTGAATTTAAGAACTTTATTCTAGCTTAATGTTGATTTTATAAATAGCTGCTGATATTCATATCAAGATTCCTTCCTCTTCCCTCTTACTTTTCTCACCACTGAACATCGTGGCAGCAGATACTAATGGAAACATGTTGACCTATGCTCTAGAAGAAAAAGAGATGGAAGAAAGCGTTTAAAGCAGTAAGAGAAAAGTATCAGCGTTTAAAGCAAAAGTGAACACATATACATAATGACAGAAATTATTCAGATATTTCAATCCCTTTTTGTTCTCATGTTTTTGCAATTACTCCTTAAAAATGAGGAAAGGGAAAATGGCATTAACTCATAATCCATAAGGTACAGCATATGTCTGGCTATAATCTTTGGCATTTAAAACTTGACAATCAAGACAGATTCTATTAAAAGAACTGGAAAGGAATACAAAAGCTCAAATGTTTCTAAGAAGGCTTTCTTCATGCAAGGGATCACACATGATTTGGGGAAATTATAATTATTAACAAAAGGGGTGAGTTCAACATGGTAAAATTCCTTCTAGGTAAAGGAATTCAAGTATAGAAAACTGATGAGGAGGGACAACATTTTGCATTTGACAAGATATAGAGTTAGAAAGCAATTAAATTCAAGTGGTGTGATCAGAGAAATTTTTTAGACAAATGACTATGAAAGTGGCTTTTTGGAGAAATGAAAGCTAAGGACCTAGATAAGACTTTGGTAACCTGCAAAGAAGAACAAGCATTTGAAGATTTTATAAACAAAGAGCAAAGTTTAGATGCATGCAATCTAAAATGTCATAGATTGGCTATGCAATTTGACAGACAAATTATAGTCTTGAAAAGAAAGGGTATGTTGTCCACAGTAACCAAAAATGAGTAAGAAGGAAGGGTCTGTGAAGAGAGCTGGGATCAGTTTTCAAATTACTCATTCAAATTCTAAGTAGACTATCTATAGGATAACCACAGTCAAGACAAGGTGTTCTAGGAATCACAGACAGGAACACTAGATATGTGCATCATCGCGAGAAACAAAAAATATACTCCTGACCAAATCTGTGTGTAAGATCATGTATATCAATGAAGAATATTAGGAAGCAAATCTCTGGCACACAGATTAAAGTGAGATGATGGCAGGCAACCTACCAAATAATGAGATATATGAAGACAAAGTCACAAATGGACGACAGTTTCTTGTAGTTGATCATGACTACAGAGCCAGACTCAGTAATTGAAATGAGTGTGAAAAAACTGTGTACATATGTAGTTCAGGAGGAACAGATAAAGGGAGCAAAATAGTAGAGTCATACAATTTTAACAAGAGGAAATCACTAACTAATAGAACAAAATCTGGAATGAATGAGTTTCAAAGAAAAGGAAGACACGACTAACTCATATTGGTATATAGCATATACCCAATTGGGTATATGGGATTACTTCATACAAAATGCATCAAAAATGCAGAAAAAATACAGGCTTATGCTTGCCAAACACAAAACACTCTATTTCTGGGGATTACAGATAGGAGAAAAAAAATGCACTGATATCTTCCATCTGACATTGCATTTATGATTTGGCAGAGAGGTCAACAGAAGTTTATACAGCTGGCCACAGCTCTTCTTGCTCCTCTTAATTAATGAATCATCTACAAATCCTAACTACCTAAAAAAAACCCCAAAACCAGGAGTATAAAACAGTTCTCTAATTAAAAGATAATCTTTTTGTTACATATATGTTTTTTGTAAATATATGATGAAAATCTAATCTTAATTTTTTCACACTTTGGATGGTTTTACAGAATAAGACTGCTATTATATCTGAAAATATGAATTTTGTTAGTGTCAGTCCTGACCTTTGTCAATACCCAGAAAAATAAAATTTAAAAAAAAAAATGTTTGGGCTCTTTGACATTATAGAGTAGAGAAAAAAAGAAAGTACTTTCCTTCAAACTACAGTGTTTGAAAAGTAGTCATAAATTGGAGCAAGGTAGCAAACTCAAGCAAAAGAAAACCAAACTTTTAAAATCTTGTTATATATCAAAATTTATATATATATATATTGAAGTAAATAGCCAATTCCCCTTTTTCTTTCCTTTTCATGTTCCTGGTTTTTTTATTTGTTTCTTTTGGGTTTTTTGGTTTTGATTTTTTTTTTTGCAAGGGCACTTATTTTTCCCCCTTCTAATGTGCTGCCTGTATTATTGTCAGAAATATTCATTAGAGTGGAAGGAGCTGAGACTTATTTTTAATTGTTGAATCCCATGTTAGCCAGTGAAATGTAGGATTATAAAATAGCAGGCCTTACTAAAAAGGAAAAATAATTTTATTAAGAAACCCATAAGCCTTCATATAATGCAATATGGTAAATCTATAGTTCTGAACTATCACTCTATCAGATGTGCACTAACACTCATGAAAGCCTATTTAATCTGCTAAATGTATTTTAATGTGGTTACTGATATGAACAAAAGTGGCATAAAAAATGAAGAAATTAGACTGTAAACTGTGAAAAACAGAAGAGGATGATGTAATATTAGAAGTAATTTCTCACAAGAATCCTGTGCTGAATTAGAGCAACTTTCCAGCGATATGGCATTTCCTTCCTGTGCCACTCCATACTCCCTGAAAATATATAAAACGGAATGGGTTTTACAGTACATGGAGTCACGTTAATGTCAGTTACTCTCTAGGCTTTATGATTCCTTAAGGACATACCACCAAAAAAAAAATCTTATTCCACAAAAGAATTTAGTTTTTGTACTGCAGACAAACGTGATGCTGATAAGATACGGTCAACGAATGCACTGGAACAACTGTCTGCAGCTCACCCTGCACTGAAACACTTTTCAAAAACATCACACTTTTAAGAATCACACTAAAACCAGAATTTCTATTTTTTTTTTTTTTTACATTCAATGAGACACAAAATGCTCCAAAACTTGATTTTAGAGCAACCAAACTTACAAGTCCATGTAACAAAATTTTGGCCTGGTTTAAAACAATTGGTTACCATTGACTTCAGAAACCTATTTTTCTAGTGAAACACTATGAAAACACTAGAACTGCATACCACAGGCAGTTTTTCAGGAAGCAACCTGCAAACAACTCCAAAGTAAGGAATAGGTTCTCCTTACTCTTACCTAAAGAGCAAAAAACTGCAAATGTATCCACAGAACACCTAAGAATAGTTGGCAGAAATTTGAAAAATATATCTAATGTCCAAATTCAACATTTTAGTATTTTTGTGTACCAATTTGGACTACAGAGACTTTAAGTATCAGTACCTTTACAGGATGGGAATTACAGCTGCCTGACGCACTCTCCTTCCCAGCAGTATCAGCCAAAGCTCACATTTCCAGTCTGTGATATCTGGTAAAAAATTGAATGGAATGCCATGTCACTGCTCTGCAGATTTCTGAAACTGAAGTATCTGCTTTTTTTTGCCTATGTAATGACTATAAGACGTCATGTGCTGGCTTTTCTTTAACAAGCATATCTGATTTGAACTAGTTCTCTCATTTCTAAAAGAGCCATGGTTTTTAGGACTGTATGGACTAATACTCTTTGCAGCTCATTTTGAAAACTAGTGAATATCAGAAAAACTCTAACGCTGTGTTCAGTTGTTAGAAGAAAAAGTGCCACCTTTGTTTTTAATATTCTTGCTAGAGATAAATGAACACTTCTTTAATGTCCAATGCATTCTTGATTTAGATAAATGCTGCCAAAGGCATCTGATTTTTTTCATCTTAATAATTGTTCATACACTAAAATAAAGTGATATAGAAGATTTATACCAAAGGAAATTAGGAGAAATTAAAACAGAGCTGCCATGGGTGGACTTCAAGGTAAAATTCAATTTCACAATGGAAAATGGTCCTTTAATAGCAGAAGTCCTACAGTATATCTTTGAAAATATAGGAAATAGAAATTAGAACTTTTAGATTTGTACCTATGATCTTGATTCTTATGTACAAATTAAACACTACATATACCCTAAAGAATATTTATAATATAAAGCTCATAGAGCTTTAACTATGTGCTTTGGAACCTTTGATTTGGTTCAAGCACTTTTGATTTTAGTTCACTTTTGTAATATATAGGGACAGAAAAAAATTGTGGTTGTTCAAAATACTTGTAATACAATTTTGCAGAAAAGCAAAATACAGAAATTTTATTGTTTCAAAGTTTTTTGGTTAATGAAAAAAAGCACTGCATACGTATTGATTACTACATGAACACTCAAATCTTTAAAGGGAAAAACTTAAGAGCTATAGTATCACAATAGGAATTTTCTTGTCAGTACTAGTTATGTTCCAACTAGACTTACAAATGAAAGCACAGACTGCATTTTAGAGTCTAAACAAATCCAAATAGCCTGAGGATTAAAAAGCAGCAAATAATATTTTTCAAAAAGTGAATCACAACTACTTAACACATATATTTGTGCATATATTTTAATTCTGTAAATCTTCTTTTCAAATATGCAATCAGTAACTTCATTAGATGCTTCTTCGAATTTCAAAACTTTGCAA
The DNA here is from genome assembly GCF_901933205.1 of Camarhynchus parvulus. NCBI lineage: Eukaryota > Metazoa > Chordata > Aves > Passeriformes > Thraupidae > Camarhynchus > Camarhynchus parvulus. The sequence continues at coordinate 33,340,191 of NC_044575.1, forward strand.
GAGATGGAAACTGCTCAGCCATTAAGTTAAAAAAAAAAAAACCAACCAATTAAAAGCAAGACAAATTGAGCTAGTCATGAGACAAGGAAAATATTCAGAAAAATCATAATTTTTATGTCAAGAAAACAGAATTCTGTGATGGTACTTATTTTTTAGCAAAGCCTGTAGGTAAAATGAAAATATACAGATTGCTATATTTACAGGAGTGGATCAAATTCTAAGGCTGGAAATTTCTTCCAGGAGCAACTTTTGGACAAGAAAGATGTTGACAAAAAAAAGACCTCAAAACAGAAAATAACATGCACATTTTCATTTTAGGTATGATGATACATACGTGGTAATTTAGGTTAGGTATGAGTGGATATATAACATATGCATTTAAGGTGCATAGTAACAGCTTGGTATTATGCCCAGTGTCTTCTCTATATTCAGTTTCAAAAAATTGCTAAGATCACAAATTCCATAATTTTCCTCACCCTTTACCTTAGTTCTTCTGTAAACACACTGAAAATAGGTAGTAGTCTAGATTAATGCCAAAATGCTGATATCTAGACTTCTCTAGAAAATTCAGAACACATTCTAAAATGCAGGTGAAGCTGATGAAGGTGGCACACTATCCAGTGTCAAGTATTTCACTAACCGCATGAAATCGATGTACTATATCAGAAATGGTTACTCATTATATAAATAATACAAGTACTTTTAAAAAAACATGAAAATATTTTAATTGGTTTCAGATCCAATTTAATAGAATACTTTGGATTAATTTATTGACAAGAGAGTCAGGAAAGATAGCTGTAAGTGTCTGGGGTTGCACCATTTTTCTAACATTTTTTTTTCAACATTGATGTGGATATAAATTTAAGATGAAAGTATCAAGGAATGCAAATCTTTCCGTGCATGCAAAATGTGCATTTTAACACACATAAGCACTACTGTACTACAGCTACTCCATTTGGCAAAGAGGAATTAAAACATTTGGGTACTCATTTATTTATTCCAAATAGAATTAATGTGATCTAGCAGACAACAGGAAAAATATCTCTCTAGAGAAATTACATCTGTTGCTCCAATGAACAAGCTAGAATGCCATAAAAATAATACATTTATATATTCTATGGTAATAATAAAATTATTTTCAACATCTTCCCTGAAATTTCTCTTCTACACATAGATACAAAAAGAAATTCCTTCTACATGTTGTAAGGTTATATATCCATTCCATCATTTTACAAGAGATTGATGGTCTTGTTTTTTATTAGAATTAATTTTAGGCATTAAAAAATTAAAAGTAATCTATTTCTTTTATCTTATAAAGGTTACATAGAAAAAGATAAATATCATCAAAATTAATATATTACCTAGTAATTTTGGTATATTTTCATATTTCCTACTGTTATACAAAGGAGTGAATGTACTTTTGTTGACTATGTACACTGTATTTATAATATACTTTCACAGTATGAAATAATACATCATAATATATCACAGTGCACATCAAATGTAAAAATATTTAAAAGAGGTGATTTGATTCAATTTTTATATACTAAGCATGGTCTTGCAGAAATGAACATTTCTCTATTTTTTTAACTGGCATTGAACACTTTGAAATAGAGGGCTGCTCACCTCTTTGGAAATATTTATCTGAAATAGAGAGAAAAATCTGAGGAGTAGAAGAGATATATAGGCTATACTTCCTTTTATTATTTCACTACTTATTTTTTTATTTTAAGAAAGAATTCAGGGTTGTTTGTACTCTAGTATATGGTATTTCAGTGTAAAGGGGAGCAACAGGTTTTTAAACATTAAAAAAAAGATTTTTAACAAAAAAACCCAACAGCAATCCATCCTAAATGTTAGGCCACCTTTACAGATGCACACTTAAAGAAGTCCTGCCTCTAGGAAGGGTCAATATCTCTACTGAGGATTTAAACAATGTGGGCTTCTTTGTTTAATTCTAAAATTCACTCTAAGAATCTGGTCCACCTAGAAAAATTAACATCAGACAGGGGACGTGAACATGCACTGTTCATTCCTTAAGAACATGCACTGAACATGAAGAACAGAAGGAAGAATCAGAACAAGAATTGGAAGAAAGCAGCACGATGCTGTGTGTAACTGCTATTTTGTTAGAAGAGTGTTAAATGATCATTCTCAAAATCATAATCCTAGGTTAAGTAACCTATCAAAACACAACTGACAGTCTATACTTTGGTATTCCTGAAGTCATATTTTATTTGAATTCCTTAGCACCAACATTGCATTAATGACTTCACATCCAAAGCATTCTTCCTGAGGGTGAGCTTGTTTAACTGAAATTAAGTAAATCATAGAATGTGAATATTCACAGCCATGCAGTTCAAGTGCATTCACCTAATTTTTAAAAGGAAATACAGTCCAAGAAATAACAAGAAAAAACAAGTGTATTTCAAGCATTTTCTACTCATGCTCATTTTTTCCTATGTTTGGTTTGTACATCAGTAATAAAGAAGAGTTGTGCACTATTTCCTGTTTCTCAATTAATAAAACTGAAACAGAAGACAACAAGTGATAGAAGACAAGGCCTGCATACATTATAAATTATTCAGTCTGACAGCTCTTACATATGTGAATAGAAAAAAGAGAGAAAAGCTATTGTAAAGTTATTTGCAGCACTTAATTTCTCCACAACCAAAATGTAACTGAATACAAAATGCTTCACTTCGTGAATAGCCAAAGAAAATTACAACAATGCAAGTGTAAGCACATTCAAAATCTTGCACAAAAATTCCTACTTTTATATATATAAACACACACATATGTGTGCAATTTCATATGCTCTTGGAAAGGCAGTACAGTAAACCTTTTAAAGTAAATTGTATTACACAATTAACTTTCATTACAAAACTAAATAATCTGTATTGTACAAATAAGTAAAACGAAATTAGAAAATTTAGTTATCTTTAGCCAAAAGCAGAAACTTGCACAGTAGAAGGGAGTCTTCAAACACCTGCTGTGTTTTGAAAGCAAAAAGTTACATGAAAAGCAACAAAACAACTAACCTATTCTTCCAGAATCCAAGATGCATTACCAGCATACTTATTTGCAATCCACCTTTGAAAAATAGCCTATGACTTGGCAATAATTTATTTAAAAGGCAGTTTTATTTTACCAGCCCATATAAAAAGGGATCCTAATTAAGACGAGGCACAATACAGAATAGATTTATAATAGCATTGCAAAAATGTGTTTTTAAATATATATTCATAGCAATTTTCCTTTTACTATTACACTGCCTGTCAGTTTTCTGTATTGAGTTGGAAATACTGGTGATTGTATATTTTTGCATTTTTAATCACTAGACTATATATCGAAAATCTGGGAGAAAGCAAACACTAACACCCTTATTCTCCACCACAAAAAATACATTCTAAATACTGGCAAATGAGACATTCAGTTGGAGCCTGAAACTAAAACAAAAGTTGCTTTTTTGTTCTACTACAACATGCTAGTCATGTAACAGTTGCTTTTCACAATAAGAAGAGATTATATTTCAGTTTAGAAAACTATTCTAATAACAAAATCAAGACCCAATGTGCATCCGTAATGTAGCTATCATATGCTTACACAAGAGACAACTTTGCAATATTTAATACCTCTATTCATTGTTAGACCACAAAGCTTTCATCTCCTGCTTTGGCACACAGCAAGACTACACTCAGTAATATATTTCAGAAAGAGAAAGTATATTCAAGTATTCACAGTGCAGAACAAAGTCAGAGAATAAACCTGAGTCCAACTGAAGCAGATGCAACTATAAAGTAAATAGAGAAGTTGCCCACTATAAAGTAGAGTTGTTGCCTAGCCCCAAATGCAGTCTCAGATACAAATTGTCAGAGTGGTAAGAGTAAGACCTTTAAAACCTCATAAGGAAATCCTTGTGTAAGTCAGGGCTCCATGACACAGTCCTCCTCTGCTGCACCAACAACACTGTCTGTCAAAGTACATGTGAAATACTTCATCCCTATTAAATTCACAACTAAGATTAAAAGACATCTATAAAAATGTAGCAAATCAGAGCTAGAACTCCACCCTAAACAGCATATCACTACATATGACAACAGGGTTTAGGAAATGAATAAGCTTTAAGAAGTACAAACACATGGCTATATAAAAACATTGCTGTATAATGTAAGGATTCATTTGTTGGTTTTGTTGTTCTGGGGTTTTTCTGGTTGTTGTTTTCTTTGGTTTGATTTGGTTTCTAGTGATAGTTAGTGGCTATGTATATACTATTAAAAACATAAGAAACTGTCTGCAATTCACATTACACTAACCCTGGAAGACATACTCCTTTTTGGATGCTGTGGAGAGCCTCTTATTTAGTTAGCTTTGACTGGAGGCTGCTGTTTAAGTGGCATGATAAGCAGAAGACTATTTGACTTTCTTGTCTGAAGTTGCAAAGACATCCAACTCAGATACCTGAAAAATACGTATCTTCAAGTGTGGCAGCTTACACTCAATTTAGCTTACTGGTAGAGAATTTTAAAGAATTTTAAGGAATTTTTAAAAATTGGCTTGATCAAAAGCTGAATATATGGGCTTTTCATAAAGTTGATAAGCATTTAGACAGCTTTAACTATCTCAAGTTCAACAGTAGTATAAATAAAAAATTTCTACACAGGAGATGATGCGTGGAATATGACAGAAATATGGCAAGCTAAAAAACATTTTTATTACACTCCAAAAATCTAATTTGTAAGAAAGTATAGTAACACAGCAAAGCGTGCAAAATAAATTTATTACTGCTTGTAAATTTCTAAAAGGGTAAGAAGCCAAAAATTCAGGTCACCTAGAAAGATTTTATAAACAATATATTTTGATTTTTATATCAATATTTTTGTTTTGATATATTGGTAATTAATTTTGATTTGTTATATCTGGCAAAGGTAATTAAAGACATCATTTTAAAAACCACTCTTTTCTCATCAAATAGGAAGATACCATATTGCTCAGTGTACGTTACCCCACTCAAACGGACTGCTGGATTTTTTTTTCAACATCTTGCAATAAGCAAAATTCACATTAAAAAAATCCAAAACACTTTAAATCAAACCCACTGCACAAGATAATAGAACTAAAAGCCTATAAACATGAAGATACCAGAACTAAACGCATAAAAGCACTGCTAATCTAAAATAAACAGTATGCTGCTCTTTTATGAAATTTAAACTGTGGTGGCTTCAGCTTCTAATGGCTTTATTTTACTTACCATAGTCTACCTTTGATTTTGCTTCTTTTCTTTATTTTGTAACTATACTGTGCATCCATCACAATATAGTTGAAAGCTTTGAGAGTTCTTGATCTATTATTTCTACTAGCCTCAAAAACTAAGCCAAATTCTGTTCACTAAAACTAAGTTCAATAATCTATTACATTGTAAATTTGGATCATCAGTCTATCATTAGTAGATAAAACTGATCATGTTGGAGTTCAAGCTGAAGTAGCTCATGCTTCAAACACTGTGAAGATTTAATTATCACATATTATTAAATGTTATCTAAAATTGTTTCTTGCAACTGAAAACTACTTATATCTTAATTGGTTTATGTGGCATTTAAATAACTTTCCAATTATGATTTGGTACCCATGTACAATATCCAACTGCTTGTTATTGACTTGAACAGTCATGGCAAATCTCAAGTACCAAATCGCCAATTGGTTATTTGAGACTGAATGCTCACACAACCCAGAAGATGCCATTCCTGTCTAGATTCAAGGGCATTGTCAATGTAGAATAGGAAAATTTAGAATACCTTTAACCATTAACAGTACTTGTCAAGAAAAGCATGGAGCTCTTTAGATCTCCAGGTTACAAAGAGTGAGTAATGTCAAAGAATGAATCAGAGATGGGCTGCTAAGTGTATCAGCCAATGATTATACCTAAGATAATTGTCTTTTCACAGAAGTTATTAAAAAAAAATAGAGTCGATCACTAAATACTGTATTACAACCCTCTGAAGGACAACCTTGTCAATATTATTTAATTCCAGAAATAAAAACAAAGCATTTTGAATGAGCCTTTTCTAAGCAGCAATAATTGCTGATTTTGAATGAAAAACAAATGCAGTACCTCAGAAAAAAATATACCTGTAAAACAGATTTTGTTTTGCAACACTGAACTAATTTTTAAGTCAAGAACAAAACTAAAATTTAACTACACAGGATTTTGAAGACACAGATATTGTATTGATTGACATACTCCAGTGTATAAAAGTGCTTATAAAAGTTCCCACAGAAGTGCTTCAAAACAACCTTTTTCAAGTGCTAGAGAGATACCATCAAAAGTGGCCTTTTGTTTAACATAAATTTTTTTTTACACAGCTTGAAATCATGCCAAACCTTCTCTTCCTGCGATATGTAAAATAAGCAACATATAAACACTTTGAAACAGGAAAACATAGTGCAGATGAGCTTTTATCACACCTACTGAGAGTTCAGTAGGAAAAAAATATTCATATGAAATCATATTGGAAACATTTCTTATTTAGACTAAAGACACGCAGAAAGTTTGTCTAATAATTGTTACTATGTGGCTATCCAGTGAACCACATACCCAGAGCTTCACACTGTGAAGTACAAACACTGTCATTCTTCCAAAACAAGAAAACAGAAGAATTTCTTGAGATAACGATGCTTCACTGGAGAAAAGACATCCTCTGTTCTATACAAGGGGTCACCAGTTTTAACAAATCAAACACAAACTTTGTGCAAGTGACGCATACACAGACACCCTAGTTAAAGGACAAGAACATTTGCAAGTGGGAAGACTTAAAAACAAATATAAAATTCTCAAAGCTCCTGCTTGCACCTCTGAAGTCACACCACACACTAACACAGAGCATTTCACACACTTAAACCCATCGTACTTGTTACTGCAATTTACTAAATCTAGGTACCAATAGATTGTTTTCACTAGGCAATGCAGAAGCCTAGCTTTTAACAAATGCAAGTAGCTACAGGCATTTATCCTGATGACACAGCTCTCCAACCTGACTTTACACCATATAAAGAGCCAAACTGAAGGCCACTGCCCTGGTACCCAACCCTTTTGAAATGGTTTTAAGCTGCACATCTCTCTAGTAGTACCTTTCTCCCTGCAAGTGTCAAGCATTCGACCAAGTGTGGCAGACAAAATAAAGCCTCCTGAAAAAATTCCCACACAATTCACTCTTCCTAACAACACATCACAGACTCAAAACTAAAATAAACCAGACTTGACTTGGATAGACATATTTGGATTAAAAGAAGTGCAGCAAAGCTTAGTTTTGTTTGCTTGTTTGGGTTTTTTCCCTTTCAGGAGTTAAGCAAGTGTTCCACAATAACTCAACAGAGAAGAGCTGTAAGTCCTGAAAGCAGTTAAGATAGTAACAAACAAAAAGCCAATGGTACAAGTCTCAATATTTTAGTATTTCAAAACCTAAGATAGTTTATTTTAAAACAAATAATCCTACACTACTTCCTTAGTTACTCCTGAAGCAGAAGGTATTTAGGCTACTTTTGATAGCCTCAAGTAATAATTTCAATCTTGTTTTTATATGGTATTAAATGACTGCAGCAAGATCCAAGACAACAGTAACAACTACTGAGTAAAAAGTATTCTAGATAGTACAAGAGAACTTACAGAGAAGGGATAAGCACAAGTTTCATGGTTTATCCCAGATAAACCTAGATAGAATTTTAAAATTAAGAGACAGGAATTCTATTTATTTATTTATCAGACTACCCCTTCCATGTTATATTAAAACAAGCTTGTTCCAACTCACATCTTCATTTCTTTAAATATCGCAGCCAGTCAGTGAAGTAATTTAGCTCAAAATATGTGGTGATATAAACATCTAAATCAAATATTTTCCCTGAAACGCCAAAGGTGGAAAGTTAAGATGGAGTTATATACCTAGATAAAAATGCTAACATTCAATTTTTCAGGTAATTTTCCAAAAATGAGATATAATGAACTTATTATTTAGGCCTTTAGTATTAAAATACATTTTAACATGGCTTTACTGCACTAGCTAATCACAGGGCTTCCAAACAGAGACCATTAACATATTGCTATCAAATCAAAATTATTTCTCAGAACTAATCACTGGCCAAGGCAAAGTGAAGTATACCTTCAACATACCAAAGATTTAATAGACAAAAGCACAATGAGTCAGCCAAAGAAGGCAAGACCTGTTACAACCCCTCTGACCACTCCAGAATCTACACAAAAAATACAGATTGCTTCAGAAGGACAGACAAGCAAAGGGGCAGTGTGTGGGGAGGAAATGGAAAAGAGAGTTACTCTACAAAATCACCAGTACTATATCTTCCTCTTCCTGCAGAGGTATTAGAAATTATCTTGCACAGGTCCTCTATATCTGTCCTGATCTACCAAGTAGCAGTTCTACTACCTTGGCTATAGGAAGATTTCATCACTGCCTTTATGCTTTGATTTTCTACATTTTCCTTCATCCATCTAACAAAACAGTAGCATTTAATCAACAATAGGATAATAATAAAATATTAATATTGCTAGAACAATTTTTGCATTTAATTCTCTGCCTCTAAAGGAAACAAATTATTTTCCTGTTTTAAGCTGTGTAATAGCTTCTGAAAGTCTCCAGTGGGATTCAATAGCAAGTTTCTTCAAATAGCTTTGCACCTATAGTCCATTTAATTTATAAATAAGCATACAGCACCTTCCCCTGAGGATCAAAACTTTTAACCTAACTTTTGAAGTGATCTGATACTATGCAGACAGTAAGAGGGCTTTAGACCATTTAATTGCTAGACTGGTTTGGATACAATATATTCTGCAGAATACTGTTCAGACTATGTACATGATATATATGATATACATGATTTAACTAAAAAATTACTTTTAATATAATGACTTCTCCTGCATCATCTCATTTTTGTAAATTAATTTTCAGAATGGATACCTGATGCAATAATTGTGTCCTCATTGCCAAGTAAAATTATCAATTATCTTGAACGTATGAACCAATAATAACATCCTAGGTTTTGTAATTACTGAAGACTTTTTTAGAGATGTATCTACAGAGTATTACAAGCCATCTGTTGGGGATGAAAATTACACATGAACAAAAGCACTAACCTGTGCTTTTGTACATACTAAATATGCATATTTTAACCAAAAACATAAAGAAAATGTGCAAGAAAACTTCATCTGATAATTTAAAGATTCATGATCCTTCTACGTATGTGGATCATTTAAAAATGGGAAAAGAGGTAAAACAAAGTTTTTTGCTCATATTCAAAAATTAAAAATACGTGCAACTGATGCACATTCAATAGCAAATCAAAACTCTCAGTGCCTGAAGTGCTATGGAGTTTAACTCCTTAAAAGCATCTTATAAATTATTCTCTAATCTTGGGATTTGATGAATAGTTTCCAGAAAAGAATTAAAAATTTGGCAGTGTAAGAAGTCAGGGTAGCCAGTTCGTTCATGGTCCCAGAAAACATAGAAGAAGTTGGCAGGATCACCTCAGCTCCACTGTGCTCCTAAAAAATATAAAATAGCAGTGTCCACTGGATCATCGGGTCCTTAGCACTCTAGCACTACTTACGGAAAAGATTTTGTTGACAACCATTATGGTGCTTTAAAATATGGAGTAGGACAAATTTGTCAGTAGGCATGACCTCTCCGTTTTATGTTTGGTTCCCTAAATACCTATTAATTATAGGTAAAAAGTGCTTTCCATGGTGACAAACAAATTAGGATCTTACCTCTGGGCATTATAACTTATACAGAAATATTAAAAAAAAAATAAATGTATTTTAAATTTTAAGAAATATGTGGATTCACCTATTTTTTTCAATTTTAATCTAATGAAATTACATTTTAATTGTTAATCTTACATATATACTAGCAACACCTAACTGGAACTAAGGTTAGGAGCCTTCAACAGGCTCATAAAACCTCCCCCATCACAATGCACTCAGTAGTGTATGTCCCTAGATGGTGGCAAATACCAACTTAATAAAAAAAGCAAAGTACTGGCACCTCATTACTAGTATCTCTATGTGTTAAGTAACCAGGACTTCAAAACATCCATGGTAAACTGTCAGTGGAATTTGGAGATGACACCTGTAGGAAGTCCTACTGGACATGCTGCCTTACACCTGGAATCTCAGCTGGAACTTATCAGTGTTATACAAGTCAAAGATTTCATCAGTAAAATTTGGCTTAGAAAGGAGGCTCGGTAATAAAAATATTAAATCAAATAAAAATACAAGTGAATAATTCTAAACAGCAAAGTCAGAATATTTATCATTCTGTTCCTGCTCAGCTACTGTCATCAAAGCAACAAAAGTGCTTCTGTACGCAGAAGTAAAAAGATTCAATAAACTTGTTATGTAACAGCAGTTTGCTCAGGAAGTCCATCAATATTTCATCTACTCAAAACTGGCCAAATTTTGTTGTGTCATAAAATGAATTTACTTAAGCTTGGACAGATTTTTAAACTAGTATTTAAAATCCATAAAGTTTATAAAAATAGATATATATTTTGCTATGCAACATAGTAATTGCTATATTAACAGCTCCTATTAAAAGCAAAAAAGTACAGGAAAAAAGTTAAAGGAAATACTGCCCTACTCAATAAAACATATATATAATGTTATATCAAGTACAAGTACAAAATTAAAACATTTAAAACAATTTAAAAGGCCCTCGGTGTTGTCCCTGAACAATAGTAAAAAGCAGGTAAATGTGATAATCCAACCTTTTCCAAGTTCAACAACAGAGATACTAAAATGCCACGAATTTTTCAACATGCCAAGTGAGTTCCAGAACAGGCATATTATTTTTTTCATTTCCTTTTCCAGTACCTGTCAGAACATAAATTAGAGGCTACATAACTTAGTCACAATACACTGTGCAACTTTTTTTATCAACTAAAACCTGGTGTATTAGCAGAAAAAAGGGTACACTGCATGGAAGAGCTTCTAAAATGTGCGAAAATCTTTGAACTTTGAAAGGAAAAAAAGCACAACTCCTAAGTCCTCAACAAAACAGAAGAAATTGCTAATCATAAAACAAAAAGATTTAAGAATGAGATGATCATCCATTTTAATTGTACTTGGTATGTAAAGCAATTGAGTTTGATTTTTCAACTTCCACAGGCATCAAACAGCATAAAATCTTCACCCCTTACTACACGAATAACTAACATGTCAAAAGAATAACTGTTCTACCCTATAAAATAATCAGGGCAGTTTAATAGCTTGAGTGGTGCTAAAGTAGGTACAAAACTCTAAGAATGCTCTTCTGCAATAACTTCTCAGGAAAAAAAAATGCAACCAACATTCCAACTGAGCAAATAGTGAGTTTTAAATCAATGACAGAGAACTTTACAACATGGAGATTAATTATTAGATTTCCAAAGTTACTCGGCCTTTACTTTAAACAACTGATGGATAACTAGCTGAAACCTGACTGAATAACCCTCCCAGACTATTTTCAGCAACTATTAAAGGGCTCCAGGTTGCTCCTCTTCTTGGACCCAAGTATCGCAGTCCTGGCAAACTGGGTCTAGGTGGCTCCTCTGGAACAGGGTGGGATCAGACAAGATGACCTTCACAGGTCCCTTCCAACCTCAATTACTCTGTGAAGTAAAAACTTCTTGACTTTGTGTTACACTGACCTGCCATACATATATGTAAAACAACTGAGGGTGGGAGATGACTTATCAATACAACCTTTATATGGCACCATTACTCACAACATTTTTTATAATTGGTGTATTGAGGGCTAATAATCAAGGAAAAATACCACATATCTCCAAGACATTCCCTATATCTGTGAAATAGTCTAAAAACTCTGCTCTCATCAACATATGAATGCAGAAATCCAATGGAAAAAAACTGCCAGTAGGATAGCTTGTCTGCGACAGAAAAAAAATGAAAATGTTTTGTTATCATGCTAGAAAATTATCCAGTGATTGACTACCATAAATGTTTTTGGGAAAAAAAAAACCAAACCAAACAGAAAACAAACAAACAAAAAAAACCCAACACAAAAAAAAAACTTTTAAAAGAACACCAAAAAAAACACCAAACCTCAACCTTTCCACTAAAAATACAAATTCTTCTAGGATAATTCCTTACATTTTCATTATAATTTAGGGCTCATTGTGCCTAAAATCAAATTACTGTATAGTAGATACAAGCCTTCTCTTCTCCAGCATTCATGGCAATGCAAGGAGGGAGGCCAAGATATATAAGAGATTATCTTAAGTGTTTTACTACATTACATAAAGGTGATTAAATTCACCACAGTTCTAAACATGAAAAGACAAATACATATAGACCAAATAAAAATGAGAAAGTTAAGGCTGATAACTTTGAATAGATTTTCAGGATTTTTATACACTGTTTGATTGTGCTAAGACTTATTAATAGGTATATAGAAGGTTTTTTGTTAAATAATTTTAAAACTGAAACATAAAAGTACTTGAAAAAAAAATGAAGCAACATTCTGACTTTTGGCCACCCAGAAAAGAGCTGTTTTCCCATTCTAGCTCATTCTAAAAAGTATAACCTAAGAGAAAACAAACGAGATAAAATTATTTAGCGTCAGTGCCATTTCTAACCTGAAAATCAAGCATGCTGCTAACGGTTCAAATCTAGCACACAGGCTGTGCCAGATATAAATCTAGCTGCGTAACCAGCTACACTTGCTTTTAACACGTACAGGCGGCATTTCCAGTTGCTAGGATATTATGTAGTATATTAAGTTACATGTAAACATCCTCACAGAGTTGATATACAGAGCTTATCATAACATTCAGGGAGAGTAAAAGCTCTGAACATACCACTATGTTCAGAAAATAATTCTGTGTAAGGGTTTGATTTATTCAATATCCACTTTTAGAAACTCCAAACGTGAAAGAAAAAAAAAACCCTAACAAACAAACCACCAAACCAAACAACAAAACCAATCTGTGTTTAAAGTAAAGCATTAGATAAGAGAGCCTCCTATTTAGGTAGAGTGTGATTTTCCTTTTACTTCCCCTCTGTTGATGACTGTCCTTTGTATGACTTTTCCCTGAAGATGTAACACAGATACAAGTCTGTCACCACAATTAAATCAAACTGATCACCTGACTTTCTACTGAAGACCAGTACAGATTATTTTCAATTCATCTTATCCATTTCTGAAAACACATAGTTTTTCAGAGTAATATCTAAGTTTCCTTACATAGAGAAGATATATTTGGACTCCCCTCATACACAAGACCTAAACCCTATGAGATTATTACTTCATTTTTTAATTTTAGGCGTTTAGAATTATGAGATTAAATCTTATTTTACCACCTCCTCAATTGACCAAGACTCCTAAATGATGTTCTAATTACCTGAATCAGAACTGTATGTGTTTCTCTATAACCTGTACTAGAAACAGCAAGAAGGCTCTGAAAATTTCCATGAAGCAGCAGTGAGACTGGCTGATTATTCAGCCTCAATCCACTTATTTTGCTTAAACTCTACAAATGGAAGCAGCATATCCAGAGAAACCTGAGACACTCAGTGATGTGCTTGAGCTCCTAAACCAACCATCTATCTAGGCATATCTCAGTTTCACTTAAGGCTTGGACCAGATGCTCACTCTAATTAATCCATTTTCCACCCTCATGGAACAAATTCCCTCAAAGGCCAAATGGGACTATGACCAATGCAATCAGGTTTCCCAATGCACATAATCAAGTAATCAAAACCCCAGAATGTTTTCTGAGTTGTACATTTTACACAAAGCTGTATCACTCACACGCAAACATACTCCACTATAATATAAAGTCCAAAAAGCAGGATAGTACATATCAATTTGCTTAAATCCCGGTCACTAAGAGTTAAGAATACTTTCTAGTAATTGATGAATACCATTTCACCTTTCTGAAGCAAGTGTCTAGCCAATACACTACAACAGTAAAGCTGAAGAATTATTATGTTCTCAGACATTAATCAGCATCTACACAACCTCTTAATTTGATAGCTGCACTTAACCTTATCAATATATGAAAGTAGCAACATATATGAAAGTAGCAAATATAATCTACATTAGATTACATTTGTTCACAAACTGAATTTTTATTTTACTTTTACCTGGATTTACACCACAGTGTAAAAAAAAACAAACCTGAAACATAAAACTACATAAAAACACAAACATGTGAGTCCTCATTGCTCAGTGTGAATATAACCTCCTGAAACAGTTACAGTCCAGTAATTAAGTTGACTAAATATGTAGCTTTCTTGAACTTTATAAGAAAAGACAGGACATGTCTACCACAGGGTGACAACAAATCCATGCATGGATTCTATATTTAGAAGACCACATCTCAATTATTCAAGGGGTAAGCAACTTACCTGTGTGATGTAATGGCAGAGTATGAAGAGTGTTTAAAATGTTACTAAAAAGCTGGTTTTCAAGTGAGAGGAAGAGAAATAACAGCTTACCTGAAAAGTGAAAAATATACAAATGCAGGTAGAGTCAAAGGAAATAACCCTTGCCCAAGTCTAGCAGAAAAGGAAAAAACAACCCAGAAACCAACCCCACATACTTAGCTGCTTTTATATGCCCACTTCTATACGGATTTCTTATTGAACATTATTCAGTAATTTCAGCTGAAAACTAAATTATATTGGACTAGAAACTTCATAAAATTCAGAAAAATGTGCTTTAGTATGGCTATAGCCATTGAAGGAAAGCAATTATTGTTGATACTAATATGTACTGTGTTGATAGTCACTTAAATTTTGATCAAATATCCATTCTAATTACATTAACACCATTACACTGCATTCACACATTAAAAACCCAGTTTGATTCACATGCAGTCACATGAAAAAGAATATCCAAAAGCAAGTATAATATCTTTTTTATTTTATTACAGAAAAAAATGCAATTTTACACTAAAGATATTTACCTTTCTTTAATGGATCGTTTTTCAAAAAACATTGTGACATAATAATAAATGTATCTTTATTGTAGTAATTCTTTAAATGAAGGCCAAGACAAATCATCTGTTCAGTTGTTATTCCAACTCCAACACTCATTCATACAAGTTCATGAACCATACAATACTTCCTTTGTTCTATACATCTATATAATTCTTTGTGAATACATTGTATTATCACCTAATTTAAAAATAAGAAGACTCTCTAACACATTTAACCAGTGGCAGTATGATACAAATTGCCATAGCTTTACACCTTCACATACTTATTTATGTTGAACTCTTGACTAGCCCATGAAGAACAGTCATACAAATTATAAACAAATTAAAAGATAAAGGAATCCAAAAGAAATTTTAAAAGTTAGCTGACATTTACTCTAAGGAGAGTTTCTGATAAGGAAGTGAAAAGATATCTAGTTCTAAGGAAAATTTACTTTATCAAGCCTTACCACTTTTGGTTCAAACAGGCAAGAGTTACAGTCCTAAAGCATCAAATACAACATAATGGTCTTACAACTGACTTGAACACTGTAATATCCAGTACAAGTGTCAACACAATAAAGAAAAAAGCTACTACTGTTTTCCCCAACATGTATATCAGTCACTAATCCAAAAAAAAAAACTACCAAGGTATTTGTCTTGCCTACCTCCTATTTTTCAGTGAAATAAAACAATTACGAAGAAAATTTCAATATTCTGTCTGCAGAACCGCTTCTCTATCAATAAGGCATAAAAGATCCGGATGGTTTGTTTTTTTTTTGTTCTACCTCTTAAAAACACTGTCAGACTTAAGACATAGTAGTGGGAAGAAAACCCCAAAACATTTCCACAGAACAAGAGCTTTGATTTTAGGTACTCAAATCAAGGCAGATGGTTAGCCAGGAGCTTATAGAATGTTAGAGGAGGGCTCTCAAAGTTATTACCATCACCATCAGCACTAAGAAGGAACAATCTTTAGGGTATAAATATTGTGCAAGCCACTTTTTTTGCAGGGATATGGATCAGGGCATGAAAAGTTTCTAAAATAATCTAAAAATCAAAAACATGATTCCTTAGTTCATAAAAAAAAAAACAGATTTCTTTAGCCCTATATGCTATTTTCTGACCCACTACTCCTCGGGATTAAGTTTACTAGCAATCCATTTTCTGATAGAACATCTTGCCTGATTTGTTACAAAGTTGAAAGTTATGGACTGCCTAAGAAAGTAAATTGCAAAAATGTTTCTCTTTAAAAACCCATTTATTTTATTCTTCCTACTGAAACAGAGCAGGCAAGAGGGGAAGTAACAGTCCAAGTATGTTCAAGGGTGACGAGGCAGAAGTGGGGGAAAGAAAAAAGGAAAGACCCTGTTCCTTAAGTGTCTGATTTGACTTCTTAAGACCTATTTTACATAAGTATTTAGCGTTCATCATTTAAAACTGTTAATGAAAGCTATGGTTTGAATATATTTTCTGTTACATGACACTAAATACAAAATACTTTAAAAAATGGTTTTGCAAATAACACAGACATCACACTGAAAATTAACAGATAGTTTTGATGTGAATCCCTCTGTGCCTAATTTTTCCATCTATTAAAAGATAATATTAATGCTTCAACCCTACCGAGTGATTCAAATAGTGTTTGTAGCTCCGTGAGGACCAACAGGAGACTAATAATCCTGTTTTCAAGCACAAAAATGGCATGCAGTAACATGAAGTCAGTAATTCATGCAGCTGCTTGCTTACAAATGATGAAACAGTATACATTGACTAGGTGATCATCAGATGACCAAAGATCATTCTTTATGTGAAGATGCTGGAATCCTGTGTTTATAGCAGTACATGTTCATCCATTCAATGCATTTTTCATTATGAAAATGTATGAAGGCAGTAGTGTTGAAATGTCCTAATTTCAAAGTTCTGTTTATGCAGTTTTTCTAGACACTTATATTATGTTCTCTTTTTATCTTTCTTTAAGACAGAAACATATGTAACATTGGTAGAATTCTGTGCGCAGGCATTTATCCAAAAAATATAAATGTGATAAGGTGGGACTCAAGCAATAAAGAACTCACTGCTTTCAATGAACAATGAGAAATTGTGTTGCTTATAAGAAGTGAAAATTTATTTCTACTCTATTTCTAGAAAATAACTTTTTAGAAGTTTCGTTTGCATTTTTAAGCATGAAAATAAATTTTCACTTTCACAGTAAATTCTGAGCTCTGTTCTTTTATTTTTGAATATATCCAGACTACAGTAAATATTCTGGTAATAGTCTTAAAAAATAAAAATTTTCATCAGATTTTCATATGTATCTTCCAGTGAATGTTGTATGCTGCACTAGCTCCTGACAGGATAAAAAAAGAATTACTGACATTAAGTTTGCCTGGTATGCGGCAGATTTCCTTTATGATGACTTAAATAACCTACAAGCAGTACAATGTGTTTTACTTGAGATGTATTTTTTGTCATATAAATTTATCAAAGTATTTAGATTTTGCTAATGTATTCTGATTTTCACAGAGATGCTTTCACATACAACCCATTCAATCCTCCTGCTTGATCCTGCAGGAAAGACATCATGCTAAATTTAGGTTATTACAATCATTTCTATGGTAACAGATGGATGTGAAACACAGGATTATGACTTCACTGCACGACTCTGCAGAAAGAAGTCGCATGGTGGAGGAAGAAAGATCATATTCAAAATATCTGCAGCTGTAGCAGGGAAGCACACACAATCACTGAGAAATGGGACTGTCCTTTTTTTCAGAAATATATGATTTTCTTTTCAATATCGCAATAGCTAAATCTTCCTCTAACAAATGCCTTCATCGTTGACATTCTCCATAAGCATTTTCTTTAAACCAGCATCTCTACTCTGGCATAATTAAGAGAAAAGAATGCTTAAAAATATAGGTTACATGAAATATTATAAATAGATTAGAATCTATTTAGAACCTCTAGAGGTTAAAATACAGAAAAATTAAAAATATGAAATTCTAATAGAAATGCATTCCATATAAATAGAAAGGCTAAAAGGGAGAATATATTTCAGCTAACATAAACCACGAGAAGCAGGGGGTTTTAATTTTTTTCTTGTTTTCTGCAGATTATATTCTATGATGTATACAATGGCTACATGCTAGACATGCACATCAAATGAAATTTAACTAAGGACTAGAGAAATCACTGAATTAATACAGCATGTTATGGCTATTTTCTCTAGGATTTAATCTTAAAATCCAAACAAGTTAGTTTATAGACACCAAAATATGGATGGTTTTGGTGTATATTGTTATAAGCAATATTTACTACAAAAAGTAATCCTCAAGCACAGAGACTAAAAACAGCTACTCATAGAACCTGGCTTAAAAATACTATAGGCCTAAACAAAATTACTTATCAGAAGGTGTCTGAAATATCTTCTATATTTAGTCAGGATCCTTAATGATTCAGCAATGAAAAGCTATTGTAAAAGCAAGAACTATATTTAGCACTTCTGGGTTAGCTGGACACAGATTACCTAAATTCCGAACAAGCATGAACAACCCTATGGCTAATCATGGCTCCTAAGTCAAATACTGATTACTGTGATAACATACTCAAAGCAGGAATTTGGCTATAAAGGTTGTGTTATTTAAAATTAGTAAATGCAATAGATGTTAAAGTGATTTTTATTTCTATCTTGCAGGAATAAGATATTTACAATCAAATAGAAATATAATTTTTCTTCTCTGATTTTAGTTTGCTTGAACGCCCAGATAAAATTTAATCTCAAAAAAATTATTCTTTAATAAACATGAGGATATACATTGAAGTATTTTATCAGCATCAAAAATAATACCACCGGATGCTGAAGCTGAATATGGCTCAAGAAATCTTACTGGCATTTGAGATGCTTAGGAACTACTAAAGTGATGAATAAAGTCAACATTGAAGACTTTGCTTCACTGAAACACTTTAAGGGTTTTTTCTCTCAACTGGCAAACAGCTGAAAATTTTCACAAAACACAGGAGAGCTTAAAAAAAATCAAATATATCTTTAAAAACTCTTCTGGTGGTTGAAATGAGCAAACAGGTCAGAAGGGACCAGAAAGGGCACACCACAGTCTCATAAACCTCATTTGCCTAAGGAAAGTAGGCTTAACAAACAGCAACCAAACCCAAAAAAAACTTACTAAGAGCAGAAGGGAAATGTCTGACACAATTCTCCAAATTAGAAATTCAGGTCTTGGCTACCCCAGTATTCTCATAGGATTCTATGAAAGACTGCAACACTAATAAAATTAGGACAGGAATGACCAAATAAAAACTGATATGGAAAACTTTTTTCTTTTTAATTCAGACCACTAGACCATTTAAAACTTTGTTCTTTTTTTAATTTGCAATTAACCTAAATACATTTTAAATACTCCTTACCCCTATGGGAGGAAAAGTTCTCTTTGTAAAAGATGTTACAGCATAAACCATTCATTTAAGAGCTTAGAAAGAACACAAATCACAATTTTTCCCTTTTAAGAACTTTCTGAAAACTTATATTAAAAAATATCTATATATTAAATGTTTGAAAATATCAAAGTTATTAAAAAGAAACACGTTGTGTGTTTTGGGAGTAGGGCATGAGGTGAGGAGGGAGAAGGTCACTGCTTTCTTACTCACGGGTATACCACATTCCCCTCCAACACCCCCTTTGCTCATTTGCAGAGCAGGATTTTCCTTTATAAATTCTGATAATCCTTGACAAATGATTTGAAGCAAACAGCTCAAGTGAGGATACACACTACAGGTAGTAAACTAGTGGTCTGACAAAATTACTCCTATTTTCCTGGCCATAAAGCTGGGTCAACCATCATGGAAACTGCGATGCAACTCAGAACTGAAACAGCAACATTTGGCCAAATGTTAGTATCTTTAGTATCTGCAACTGTACTACTTCATTAAAAACACATTTAAAATCTAAAAACATCATCTGTTTTCATAAAGAGACTCCAAGTACAATTAATCAACAATGGAATGCAATGATCATAACCAAACTGTGTCAACATTTCCAAATCAAATCCATTCAAACTTGCAATGAATGCTTGTTAGGAAGTTCAAAAAGCCCTTGGAACAAACAACTCACAAAAAGCCATCAGGAAGGGTAACCAGTTGGGTATTTTATTGTAATGAATAAAGGGATCCAGGGGACTTTGCAAGAGTGAACTTGTCATCCACAAGCTTCTCTTCTGGGGTGGCAAATGACCAGGTCTTACAAGACAGTTAAAGACTTGGGCTTATCTGACCCAGGGCTTTGCCATTTTTATATAGCTCTGGCAGTACACAGACCACCCACAATATGGCCACCTATAAGACATTTGACACTCTAAAAAGCATTAAATTATCTGCAAAGAAAAAGTTAAGAAGCTGTTGCTAGTAAAGCACAACTGGTTGGAGCCAAAAGAATTTTATAGGAACAAACTAATGAACAGTGAAATTAAAGGAATATTTAATGTTTGGGGATTTTCCAGTATTTTTTAGAGTGTCTTAATAAGCAAGGAGCTGTCCTTACAAATACATACATGATCTGAAAGGCAGGTCAAGGACACTGCATCGGCACAGGGCCAGGATACAGAAAGTGCTAAAAAGAGCAGACCAGTGGATCTGATGACCAGAGTAAGAGACCTCTGCAATTCAGTATAACAGAATAATCTTCAATGGATGGTTAAGTTTGAATTAGTACACATGCTAAAAGCTATCTACCAAAGCAAAGAATAAACTTCTGTGCAGAGAGATAGGCAAAAATATTTAATATAAAACCAAGTAATAGTTGAAACCTATTCAAATCCCTACCTCTGTGTTTCCTTTTTGGGTGCATCACAACAATCTATCACAGACAAAACACTAAAAATTACTTTTGCAGTTACAAACAAATACTGATTCTAACTGTTGAAATTCTACGAAGAGCTAAAAAGAGTGTTCCAATATGTACCAAAAAGTAATGTTTAGACAGGGTGTATTTTTTTCCCAAGGCATGCATTCTTTTTCCAGTTATCTCCTCATTCCATACACATATATATGTATGTAAGTGTATATATTTATTTTTGGGTTGTTTTTTTTAAATAGCAACTTGCTGTATTGATGATTTAGCATTTAGAGAATTTTTGAGTGTTTCATTTGGTAAACCACGCAATTGTGATGAGAAAAATGTTTCTTGACTCATTAATTATAATAGTGCACAATCATCTAGCTGTCAGCCTAGGAAAACAGAGATGTTTCAACACATTACACTGAAAGTGAAGAAAGGGACCAAGGCAGAGAAAGGATAACAAAATTCTTGGATTTCACTAGAAAAATAAGATGTCATTTAAAAAAAAAACATTATTTCACAGAATATAACTCCAATTACATTACATATAACTCCAATTTACATCCCTGTAAATAATACACTTGAGAAACTAATTTTTTATGCATATTGTTAGATGTAACAATAAACTGAAAGTGGAAATAAGGTATTTCCTGAGCTAGCCTCCTTAAATTTATTACCTTTTTACCTTTCAGTAGTAATGGTTACACAAGAAAAGATCTATGGTGTTTGAGTCAAAAAAAAAAAGTTCTTGAACAGCTAAACCCCACTATTTAACAGATTGGGATTTAAATTACTGAGTATTCAATTTTTTTAAAATAACCACATTTAAACTCCTGAATAAAGTATGCTGGTCAAAACGGCTGTTTTTATTTTAAGGACATAGTAAAACATGAATAGCATTATAGAAGTCATGGAGCTAGAGGGAAGACCAAGAAACCCAAAGCTAAAAGCTTTTCATTTTTGTGGTTCCAAAAGACTGCTATTGAAAATGAACATATCCAGTTAACCAAAAATACAGATATCTTAAAACCACAGGTATTTACAGAAAACACATTTTAAGCCACAAATTAAATGTTATTTCCCTAGGAAACTGTAAATTATAGTTAGTGGTACATTTAAATTTTAAAAGAAAACCAAATGCACGCAAACAAGTCTATCTCTGTGATCTCAGGAAGCCACAACTACCACAACCATTTTTCATCTGTTATTAAAGATAGCCTTCCTAGTATAAGAGATTTGTTTCACACAAAAGCCAGATTTGTTTTGTCACATTACAACAAACAATGTGGGAAAAAACTCAATGTGGCATTTTTCTGCACAAGAGAAAACAAACGAACTAAAAACCCCAACACTTCCAGGGAACCAAAGCATACATTTGTTTTCAATTTAATTTGAAGCATCAGCATAAAAGCTCATAAATTTAGAACTAGTAGGGTTCTTTGCTTTGTGGGAAAAAAAAAGCTACAAAACTCAAGCAACTATTCTCCAAATTTGTAGAATCATCAAGTTTTCTAAAAATCACTTGATCACTTTACTAAAAATTAACAATAATATTCATGGGTTTCATTTATAATTAAGACAGCCTAAAACTCAATATGATTTATAAATAATAGTGCCACTGTCTCCACTTGGTTTTCAGTTTGCCAAAGCACTTGGATCTCTACCTTCAGCTCATTTGTTTTTTACTTCTTCCAAGTTTCAGCAAGTGAATCAATGACTTCCAACAGAACTATGAAAAAATAGGTATTTTCCTCATATTAAGTATGTCTTCAATACTTTAGAAAATCTGTACACACAAGGGTGAGAGCTATGCTTTTCACCAGCCCTCCCCCACCACACCTGCTTCCAAAACCAAAAGTAATGAAATCAGAATTATCTGAGCAACTGAAATTAGTCAAGCACAGGAATCAAAAGAAAAATTGACATGAAGAAACCACAGGGTACTGTGGGTGGGTACTGTGTTCCCACACACTATTCTGATTGACACTTTCTTGTACCTACTGAGTTGGTACCTTAGGTCATGTTTTTAAACATTTGTTGTATCTTCTCCTTCCATTCTTTTTCCTGGTAACTGAAGAGCTGTGATAGCTACCAAAACCCAAGAGACAATGCAACTTGTACACGACTCATTTCAGAGTGGAAGAACTAGACAACATAATCTGACTTTGTGAAGAACCCTGGTAAGGGAACATGACTAACTTTGGTGCCTTAGGGGCCGTAAGGAGGAATTTCCTCATTCAGAAATGAACACTAACTGAAAAACGAAATGCCTGAGAATGCTCTGGTACAATGCTAACAAATTCAGTTCAGGTTAACTTTTCACAGAGGATCACTTCAGGCACTATTTATAAGTATCCAGGTTTAAACAAAAGCAGTTTAACTGTCAAGCATCAATTCAAGCAAACACAGTGTCAACAATTCATGAACAATATATGGAACTACAAAAGAAAAGCACATATCCTGAAAGAAGTAATTCTGTGCAAGTTCAAACCAGATATCCAAATTTCATATAAAATTCAGCTACAGTTCTCCCATCATTTCCTCCACCCCCCCCAAAAACCTAGGAACAGCACATCTCACACCTGCAAGATGCTGAAATAAATAATTATTTCAATTTTTGAGTACCTTCTGTGAAGATGAGAACCAGAAGAAGAATCACAAGCAATTAGCAGCATCCTATTCTGCTTAGGCTTTCCTAAATTATGAGTAACTAAAGAGTAGTGCAGCACAATGCTAACAAAACAAGATATTAAGTCTACCCATTCAGTAAGTATGCATAATCATGAATGACTTACAAGTCGTTAAGTAAATACTACCAAAAGCATCACAAATAGTTTTCTCCATTTTTTCTTTACTGTTAATGGTGCCATTCCTCCATTATCAGAAACTACAAGTTGAAAAGTGACAATTACTATAAAACAAAAATTCTACAATACAAAACTGAAAATTACCTCCATTCAACTTACAGAAAAAGTCTCTGAAAAACAGTAATTAATAAAGGATCAGATGGAATTTAGTGAAAACATACATTTTTAGTTGGCAAGACTACACAGCATTAAAAATAATCCTCATTAGCACTACAAATTTTCTGTGCTTTGTTTCTTTTATTGCTAACTTTCTGAGACACAGATACCTAAAACAGATACTGGCAACAAAAGGAATAGTATCTTGTACTTCAACTTTCTTCTGCTTGGAACAAAGATTTCATTTTGTTTTGTAATGAAAAGTGATCGTGAAAACTAAGCATTTTTTAAATTATTGTCTCTGTTTCAAGAAGAAAGAAATTAAAAATTCAGAACTTAAAAGTAATATTAGTGTGTTTTTAATCAGAAGGGAAGAAAGTTCTGCATGTAAGAGACAATATACTTCATGCAATCTCATTTGGGTGAGTTTAGACCTACTCTTGAAAATGAAAAAATATATCAAGCATTTTTAAATACATACGATAGGGCTCTTTTGATTTGCATTTGCATTTATTTGAGGCTTTATTAATATTGTATTTATTTTTGGTTTATTTTATATTAAAGGAGTTACTGAATGTTTTACAGATTCCAAACTGGTCTTCAAGCTGTCCGTTTATTTTAGGATTTGACTACCAGAAAAGTAACAGCAAGTACTCTCCTCTACCACATTTAATCAAGGTCAGTGTGGAAACACAAACATGCTGCATTCATGTGATTTGGAAAAAAAAAAAAAAAACACAACTCAATGATATATTCTTCCCTTTCAGTCTGCTAGTAACCCTGATCTGAAACACTGTTAACAGTCTGGCATTCAAGAAGAATAAAACAGGTATGAGGCAAATGCTTTTTCTTTCTTACCTAATCAACAGAGGACCTGAACCTGTACAGTTAATCATCTGTTTCATTATTACACCTGTCTTTTGGAAGATCTAAAACATCTTCAGCCATAATTGGACCACCATTAAATTGTATGCAGAACACTCATTATGTTGCACTTTTTCTGATTCCCAAATGCACTTGATTGAAATGTTTGTATTAACAACAAGAATGCAGGAAGGACCATATTGAGTAAAACATACTATTCTGAAATAAAAAAGTCGTCATTCCAGAAAGATGTTCCAGTGTTCAGCTGCTCACATAGTAACAGTATGTTTATCACACTGCTACCACCATTGTGACCTTCCGTGACCATGTTAATGGGGATTGTTGTGGAATAGGGTTCCTCCCCTTCCACATCCAAATGTTTTACCAAATAGAAAGCGAAGAAAGGGGAGAAATAGGAAAAGTATTGGGACAAACTGAAGCCAAGAAAGCCTCTCAGTGCCCAAAAATTACTTACTGCATAAGAAAACATATTACACAATAACGCAGTGGAAGTTGCAATAAATGCCTGATAAGGAGGAGAAGTTTCTACATACCTGCCTTTTTTTTCAAAATATCTAATTTTTAATCCCACACTGCAAGGAAACTGACTGTTGTCAGAAACAGGTGCCCCTAACAAATTCTGCTATTTGACCAAGCCAAATTCATATTTACCTTCAAATCATCAACAAAAATAATAGACTTCTGATGAGTTTGGTGAGTTTACATTAACACAAAGCTATTATGAGAATCAGAAGGCTACAGACACTACAGCACTCTAGAACATGTTTATTAATATATGCCTGCAATGGGTTCCTTAAGTTTTTTTCCTAAGTAATTTAAGTGAGGAATCTTGGCGGCAGGTAACCTGGTTGAATTTGATTTTGATAATTAGCTGCTTAATTGCATTCAATTTTTGTACAAATGTTCACAGCTTTTTCAGGAGATTTACTTTGTAAGTTCAAAATTAAAAGTGTCTGGGATTTCCTAAACCCATGAGACCTGAATGTTTAGAACTTGTTTGGGTTTAATCTGTGTCACTAGAATAATATGTTTTACAGGGAAAAACAACAATCAGCATCCCCCTTAACACACACACAGAAAAAAAAGCAGACAGCTATGGCAACCTAAACATGCCATATAAAATTATGCCTTATATAAAGCACCTTTAAAAAGAAAAAATAGAAATAGATTTAAACACTTCAAGATTTGATAGATCAGAAAATAAGTCTGATGATTTACCTATGACAACAAATTACCAAGTGCAAAATTTTCAAATGGTGCATCTCTACTTACTTAAAATAACACACAAAAAACACAAACCAACAGGAAATCCAAAAATACCTCCTGCATTTTACAACACATAGCTAGGATGGGGGAAATATATCAGCAATTCTTTTGGACCTTATAAAATCAGGTTTCACTTATGTTTTACCACAGCTACCTAATAATTTTCAAACATGCTATAAAGCCTATCATCTTTTTTCCTTTACTTTTGGAGACAATATAGATCAAAATATTTTAGAATTTATATATACACGCATGAGGAATTTTTCCTCTTTTCTCCTTTTTTGAACGACTAAGTAGGCAAAATAAAGAAAAGGAGCTACTAGGATATAACTTATGAGGGAGATACCACTTCACTTATTTCCACTAATTTCATCAAGGATGATAACTACAAGAAGGCTCAATAGATAATACCAAATTTAGAAAAATGACTATGATAACTATTATTCTACAGTTTGACCACCTTTATTCTACACTTTGTATTTGCCTAAAACTAACTCTTCTTTTCCTTGGGTTTCATTTAAGTACACAAAATTCTGGTTTAGAGAACATGACTCTGCCAATGAACATATGTGATTACATCTTTTATGAAGCTATAAAAATAGATATTTTCTTTGTACATATTATTCCAATTTTTAAAATTTTAATTGAATTTAGCTCAATATAGTCCTTACAATTTACAATTTGAAGCTACTTCATTTAGAACACCCATCAGACATTATTGTTCCAAGTATTGTGAGATTTGGAACAAAAAAGTGAAGTGCATAAAGAGGAATGTTGTACAAATGGCTATTAGCAATGTTTGTCCACTCTCCCTTTTCTCAGTTACTTAAAAATAATAATAGTCTCTTACCAAACAGCAGAGAGGTCAATCCCAATCATCTTGAAGCATTATTCAAAATGCCCTTTAAAATGATTCTTTATTTAATGTTTGTAAGTAACTTTTACAGTACTTTAGCCTTCCAGTTTACACTTTCATGAAGTTATGTACATTATAATATGGGATATTAAAAAATATTAGAAAAGTAGTAGATACTGATAAATGTTCTTGCACTGCAATAAAAGAATCCTTACAGCTAATAGTCTGGGGTTTAGTCACATCAAATTTATACCAGTAATGTTTGAAATAATTACTAAATTTTCAAACACCCTGAATGTAACAGATGGTCAAATTTAATTTACAACTGTTCATATCTACACATGAAAGAATACAGTAACTTCAACCACTGAACTCAAAGCTGTCTTTTAAAACAATAATGGAGAACACCAATATAAACCAAATGCAGTACTGGTACTGAAGCATAAGTCCCACAATATCAAGATCAAACAGCATCCCCCCTAGTAGCATATCATATGAAGACAGTGCTTATGACAAGTAGATAATCTATCAGTGCTGCTTCTAAGTAGGAATGAAGTCCTTTCATATTGTCACAGAAGTATTTTTTTTACTAACAGAGAACATGGAGATTTTCTATACTTTTTTTATACATCAGTTTTTCCTCAGCTTTTCAAAGGCCATTTTCCTATGTATACTGTAAAAAGGCACCACTGTTCTTCATTTCTTCCCGAGCCAGCATAAGTAATAACCAAAGGTAAAGTACAATTTTAAAATAAAATAATAAAATTATTTCTCCTAATCTGCAAACTTTTCTTCTTTTTTTATCTATATAACCTTACAGATACACCAAGAAACATATTTGCAATATATAATTCCTTGTTTATTTGAATATTCAGGACCTAACTGAAGTTCACATTCTGAGCGAAGTGACATGAGTTTTTCCTCTATTTATGCAACCTTCTCCTTGCTCATAGGTAAAGAGCGCTTCATGACCAACTACACAAAATACATACTTAAATTAAGAAAGTTTTTTTTTCTGAAACAGCTGCTTTAGAATTTCAGATTTGGAAAACCACTCTTCATTTGTAATTGAATTACTTTTCACAAGGTGGAAAGTCCTTGAGAACTTGCAGGAGATAAGGGAAAAGGGAAGAGGAAAACATAAAAGTGTAGATACTTCTTTTCTCTATCTACTTCTGTAGATACTTAGAATACAGATACTTCTCTATTACAAAAAGTACTGTAGCTCCTTGTAGGACACAATTGAAGATAAGATTACTTTATAGAAATCAATCCAGTATAGCACTTGCATGAAAAATAAAGTTCACAGACCACTGAACAAGTACACAAAAGCAGAAGAAAAAAAACTAGAGTACAAGACACCCACCAAGTGAGGTGAAGCTCTCCACTTTGACTAAGCAGCTTTATTCTATGAAGTAAAATGCTGGTGTTTGAATGATGAAGAAAAACAAGCAAAACAAAGGATAAATAGAGTGTGTTAAATTGATAAGATTTCTAGAAAAACAATACAGTTACAATATTCAAAGGTAGTTCTCCTCCACATCAATCATCAATGAAAAAAACAGTTTCTTTTAAATGGAGTAGAGAGCTTTAGTTTTCCATATTTTAAACTACCATCTATCATAAAAATAGTTTTTAAATTCAGGCAAGATTAAATGACAGTCACAAAGCAACTTCACCCTTTTCATATGTACTTATCCTGATTGCTAATTAAAAACTAAAAATTAACATGACTGTTAAAAACGTGTTACACATATATAGAGAGTAACTGGAAAGGTTTTATTAATTTTCTAGGTTGTTCAAAAAAACACAAAACCACTCCCCTAACTTCTGATTCCATCTCAGACATAAGTTTTCATGACGAAACTTATCAAACTCATTCTGTAAACTTTAATTTAGAAAAATGCACCATAATGATGCTTTTATTCATTTATTCATTTTCATGCAATGTCATATAAGAACACAGACTGGTATGTACATAAAACATATCACATTCCTACATGAAGTTAATTCCAAAACTGTATTTGTCATGTAAGCAATGACTGGGGTAAACAGACTGTGCATAAACAGATTTTTGTTCTGCATTTCTATCTGGGACAGAATATGGGAATCTTATGGGTTCCTACGCAATCAGTCAAGAGACAATAATCGTCTTCAGGAAGCAGGCAGAGATCAGGTTGTCATCACAAAATCTAAAATATACTCAATCTCCCACTGTACATATTGTAAGGGAACCTTAGACTGCAAAATAGTTTCAGCTGTAAAAATGGTATTAGCATCACTTAAAACAAAAATCTGTAAAAACTTAGAACAGCCAAATGTTCTGTTTTACACAGAAGTATCTATATTTAATAACCCTTCAGTTACAAATTAAGTAGAACTGTGTATGCAACATAATTGAAAAAATTTAAATATAAATTTTATTACCAAATTCCTGTACTACAAAATCAGTGGTTGTTGTTTCTATTTCAATATGACCTTTGTTTCTCTTATTCAGCTAAGCACAGAAATTTAAATTACTATAAAGTACAGCTATAGTCACTCAGTTTAAGTTGATCAAATAAAACTTAAAGAAAAAAAATTACTGACCTCTGACAAAAAGTACTGACAAAAAAAGTACTGTTAACAAAAGTTACTTTGGAACAAAAATGTCTTTTATTTAGAAAATTTAAATAATTCTTATATCTAAAATACTAAGCCAGTCAAAAAGCTGAACCTTCCCCTGATCCTCAGCTTTAATGAACCTCCCTATACTCCATTTGTCCTTTCACAAAATATCCTGATGTTGATTTCCTGAGATTCCAATTTAGAAGTTGGTAACTTTTCATGAATCTTAAGCCAAGGAGTTTAGAGTTCAAACAGCTGAGCATTGCTTGACTGAACTATTTGAACTGCTTTCTCTTTGCAGTTCCATTTTCTTGTCCCTTTTCTAGAAACCATAATCATTCAGGCAAACTCTGTGCATTTCAGGGTGAACCACACCAAAATTACAGCCATTGTGGACAACACAAAAAAGCAAAGATATGGAAATGACAAATAAGTCATACCAGAACTCAAGAATAAAAAGGCAAGCTGCATCTAACCTAACACCACTCTGCATATACGTGGGCACATG
Source organism: Camarhynchus parvulus (assembly GCF_901933205.1). Lineage (NCBI taxonomy): Eukaryota > Metazoa > Chordata > Aves > Passeriformes > Thraupidae > Camarhynchus > Camarhynchus parvulus. Next base: position 33,370,112 of record NC_044575.1, read on the forward strand.
AATCTCTCAAATGACCTAATATTAACATTTGCAGAGCCATGCAATGCCCATACAAAATAAAAAGTTCTGTCCCTTTTTTATAACGATTACTATGGATACTGCTCAAAGCTTTATTTTGAAACTTGCTGGGAGTGAGCTAGAGAAAGAGCTATTTCATCCCATGAAAGTATTATTAAATGGCACCAATTTTTAGAGTTAAAAAGCCACCCCTTTGATTTCTTGTCTGCCTTTGCAAAGGCAGTGCAACAAATCGAAACCCATCTCCCCTCACACTCTATGTTGCCAAGGCAGTGGCAACAGTAGTACCACAGCAGAATCACCCAGAGCCCATAGATTAGCTACAGTCAATGACAGGAAAAGACCTGAAGGAGGCAAAACTCTTAAACATGTGGTCTAGTAAGCACTCCTCTCCTCAGCAACCTGCTCATACACAACTCTGGAAGCATTTAATTACAAGATTAAAACCCCATTTCCACAGCTTTTTCACCTACAACAGAGGTAAACAGGAAATTGAACATCTGAAGCCCTTCAACTACTTGAGTCTAAGTTTCACTGTTCCAGTTTAGGCTGGGGGTGGGGGGGGGGGTGGAGGGTGGTGGAGACAACTGATCACCTTTTCCTTAGACAAATATTTATTACAATTAGAAAACCACAAATTGAAACACAAAAGGAAAATCAGCATTAAAATGGCTGAGGAGCATACAGAACATGAGTAAAAATATAACCACAATATCACGTAAAATAGAGGAAAGTATGGTTGACTTAAAAGTAATGGCGAACAGTCTAGAATGCCATGCTTAATTTCAACACAGTTTTCATTACCAATCAAACCGATGTTCAACTCACACATTATTAATTTATGAACTTGATCAGATATTCATGTGACACCCTACTCAGAGTCACTTGACTTTTAAATCAGAACTTCTCAAAGCTAAAAAGCTGCCTTAACACTGTTTCTTTTTGTGAAAGGAACCAGGCATTTCATGAAAAAAGGCTGAGAGCAAATCCCAGTGCTAATGAAGCTCTGCAATTTTTGAAGTTCCTACCTGTCTTTAAAAGGTCTTTCATAAAGTGAGGTTATGAATGATAGCTACCTGCAATAAGCTGGAATTGGACTTAATGACCCAAAAGTATGACTGCAGAGTATCATGTTCTGTTAATAGTTCTGTCAAAAAGGACAGCAATTCTTATCATTAAACTTCATTTTCTTATGAAAGAAAAAAAATTGCCCTTTGCTTTGCTATCAAAGTCTCACCTTCCCACTAGCTTGTTTGAATAGTCTCATATTAGGTTTGAATAGTCTCTTATAGGCACTAAGCTTATAGGGCACATTTTCCTTTGCCACCCTTATCCTTTTTTATTTAGGACATCTCTTCAGTGAGTAAAGAGGTTTCAGACCTTTTCCACTGTGTTTCTCTTGTGGAGGAGCTTGGAACTGGCAGCATCACCTCAGTTTTGGGGACGGTGGAAGGCATTAAAAGGGTAACGATTATGAGATTTTATGGATTTGCCTGGAAGGACAACAGAGTCCCTAAACTACCAAGTCCATTCCACACCTATTTTCTAATGTTTCACCTGAATTTCCTGCCCAAAAGATCTCTCACTGTTGCTTTCTAAACTATGCTTCTTTTGCATACCCAGCGTAGAACCACACAAACGTGTCTGTAGAGGAAAACAGATGAGGACCTAATCAGCCCCAAAAGCAGTAAATTGAATTAATTTTTGCAACCCTTACTAACTGCCAGTATGGAAAGACAAAATTGAGTGAAGTTGTGGGTGCGTCTCTCAACCATCTTGTACCTTTTTAGAAAGTCAAAAAATTTGCACTACACAAAAAGATTAATAACCCTTGTGGTGGGCTTTATCCTTCTCGCAGATAAAGCCCACCACAATGCTGCTCATCCACTCCCCCAGCAGAATGGGGAAAGAAAATACTAAGAGCAAACCAAGAAAAATCATGGGTCAAGATAAAAATATTATAGAAAGTAAATGAAAATAGGAAGAAAATAAAAAGCCCACAAAAAAGGCAGAAAAGGACTTGGGGCTGCTGGTCAGCTGAACATAAGCCTGTGTGTGCCCAGGTGACCAAGAAGATCAATGACATCCTGGCTTGCAACAGCCAGAGAAGGGAAGGGATCACTTCCCTGTACTCAGCACTTGGTGAGGCTGCACCTCAAATCTTGTGCTCAGTTTTGGGCCCCTCACTACATGAAAGGTACTGAGTGGCTGGAGTGTGTCCAGAGAAGGGCAACAGAACTGGTGAAGGGTCTGGAACAAAGTCTAATGAAGAACAGCTGAGGGAGATGTGGCTGTTTAGCCTGGAGAAGAAGCAGCTCAGGGGAGATCTTACCACTCTCTACAACCGCCTGAAAGCAGGTTGCAGCCAGGTGGGAATTGGCCTCTTCTCCCAGGCATCTATAGTGACAGGATAAAAGGAAATGGCCTCAAGCTGCACCCAGGGAGGTTTAGATTAGATATCAGGAAAAAATTCTTCACAGAAAGGGTGTAAAGCACTGGAATGGACTGCCCAGAGGAGTGGTGGAGTCACCCTCCCTCCAAGCGTTTGAAAAACATGGGAATGGCACTTTAGGACATAGCTTGATGGTGAACTTGGTGGTGCTGCTAGTGGGACGACAGTTGGATTTAAGTGTTTTCCAACCCTTATGATTCTGTGACTCAAACAGGTGATGCAAAGGCAATCCCCAGTGTCCCCAGGCAGACCACGTCCCAGCCTCTCTCTGAGCAAAACGCTAGCTGAACACTCCACTCCAGTTCATTTTCTCTTCTTTTCCAAGGACCTTATATGGCATGGAGTAGCTTGAGACAGCTCAGGTTTTCCACCTGGTAACTTCTTTTTGCACACCCAGTCTTGCCACTGGGGAGGTGGGCAGAGTCACAAACAGCGGGCCCTGTCACAGTGCAAACACTGTTCAGCAACAGCTAAAACATGAGCGTATTGTCAACACTTTTCGGTTACAACTCTAAAACCTGGTACCATCCAAGCTGCTGTGAAAAAAAATTTAACTCCATCTCAGGCATACCCAGTTGTACTCAAGAGTCTTGCTTTCCTCCCTTGACTTTTCATGACCAGTGAGTTCTATTCAGCTGCACCGCGGAATCCACAGGTATGTGGATTTTAACCACCGTTAACAATTCTCAAGCACTTAGGGTAAAAAATATTGTTAACCCTAACAAAAAGTGGGGTAAGTTCTACATGGATGAAAAAAAAAGCTATATGGAAAAAGCAGACCTTCCTTCTTTCCTGACTCCATATACTTCATAAGCAAAAAATGTGACCATCCGTCCGTACCAACCGTATCTTTATTTTAAGAAAAACTTAGAATTCTGAAGTAGTTAGAAACACCTAAAATATTATGAGAAACATACACTAGTCAAAGATTCCATTAAAAATACAGCAGCCTATAACTTTTAATTTACCAGAAACAGGCTTTTTCAAGGAAAAATGTCTGCTGTCATTACCTACAGGTTCATCAGAGGGAATGAGCATAACAGAATTAACAGCTCTCAGCTGTAAAATTACTAATTCCAGTAATACAGTACATTAAACATGCCATTTGAGATATATGCCAACTTAAACTACCACATATGGCGTACTATCTAATTATCACAGTTTGTGTTTTCATATGCAGAGCTGTTCTAGTTTTTAAACAATGTGTCAAAATGCAGTTTTTTCTGAAAACAGAAAATGCTATCTTTTTATAATACCAGTAGGTCAATATTGCAATTTTAACATGCACAAGTTAAAAAAAAATAAGAGAAAAAAATACATTGGAACAAGTCTCTGATGTTTCAGAATTGCTCTTAACTTTCCTATTATTGAAAAATTGGTGAAAAAATAATTTTAAATTTTTAAGAACATGTTTATCTAAAAGAGTATTTTCAATTATTTTCTTCCTTTCAAGTTTTTAATTCATCGATTTACACACTAAGTCTTAACTGACAATTAACAAACAAAACAATCAAGTTAGTCATTCTCCCAGTTTTGCATGTGAATAAAAAATACTCTGAAATAGCACATGTACAGACATCAGTTGCAGTCAAGACAGACATCACTTGTGTTCCTCCATGTGCAATTTGACCTCTCTCAGAACAATTGCTAGTACAGAATCATACATTCTAATTGCAGTTTAGTACAAATCATGCCCTAAAATATTTGATTTCAGATTCCCCAGCTGGTGCTTCATGTCACTTCAGCTGTTCAGAGGGATTTTGGTTTTTAATGTTTCTTTGTGCAAATAAGCAAAGAGCTCACACATAATTACCATGAAACATTATATAATCTTAATCTCTCCTTTTCCAACTCAAACAGGACCATGTATTTTTAGACAATAAAAATCAAAATGTGCTAACAGCTAGCACCTTAATAGACAAATAACTGTGTAGCAGCCATCCCAAATACTTTTGTTTCTTGTCCAAGAGTAAAAATAAAGTTATGCCACTCAGTCATCAATTGCCTTTTCCACTGTCTCCCTTAGTTCTCACCAACTGCAGGTGGTGTATTTGATAATTTCAAAAGAAAGCAGATAATATCAGGATACCTTTGAACATACTGTCTTGCTCTAAAAAACAGCAATTACATCACAAACACGAGAGTAATTATACATACAGAAATTTAATTAAATGTGCCTCCCCAATTTTTTCCAGTTTGAAATGAGCATAAAGTCCTTGAACCTGCAATTACCTTTACAAAAGGTTGCTATTAAGCTCAAATTTTAACATATGCAAAAATAATTTTTAATTTTTTTCTGAAATAATTTGAAAGGCATTAGAATCTGAACACCACAACATATTTTAGGTTTCTATTTTCAACAAACAAATAAGGACAATATTATTAAAAGTATAAAGACTTGTGTAAACAACTGTACTACCCAGAATATGGGAAAACCTTAACTATTTAAATTTTCTTAATGACAAGCTGGAAGGTGAATAGACTTGATTTCTTCCATATATAATTCAAATCTTCCCCAATAAAAAGTCCAAATAATCTAAAAGATGAGTCAAAACACTTTATGTAATAATAACCAAAAATAGGGTAATTTGACTTCATGATTACTATTTTAAGCCAAAATGCAAATATATCCTTAGAGTTTATTTTTAGAAAGCTTTCCTGTGCCTTTTAGTATTTCATATTAAAACTTTACAGAACCCTTCCCACTAATTGTTTAGATAATTTTTGATAATTCAGTCAGTTCCACACTTCATAAATTTTGATTTATACCTTTCAAAGCTAAAATCAATCAAGTACATCAAAATAAAAGACAAAAATTAGTAGTTGTAGCAAGAGCAATTATTTACAACTGGAAGGAGACTTTAGAAAACATTTACTTTGAAAAGGATTTGTAACTGAATCTGGATTAGATCTAGCACTTCTTTTAAAATGGATCTTTTAGCAAGACTGGCATACACTAACATAAAGACACTGTTTTCCTATACAGAATTACTGATAAGACTTACAAATAGATTAAAGAGCCAATCTATACATAAAGACCAGAAAACCAGGCCATTTTTAAGCAAAGAATAAAAAGATTCCAAAAAATTGTTGATTATATACACTAAATTTTTTATCACTTGCTCTGCTTTTGGCATTAGTAAAGGATTACATATCTGCACTAAAATTTAAAAGGAAGTTTTAAAACAGTGTAGCTTTCCTTGCAAAGGGACCATGAACTAAAAGAAAATACTGTGAAACTCTTACGCCAAAAGGGGAAAATATGTATATTTGGAAGTTCATACTGGAAATCTTTATAATATACCTATTTTTTATAAATATCTGAATATCTATTTATAAGTGAAAAGTCACCCTACATTATCCTTACCAAAACACATGCATTATTCCTTTGTCCATAATTCCATTGACTGTAACAGAATTAAATGTAGGAAGAAAGACATATCCAATACAGATTCAAACACCTCTAGCCAGCTGAGAAAAGTTCAATTATAATTGTTTGCAAGCCTAGAAAATGGTGAGAACACAACTCTTCTCAAGGGAAAAGGCACCAGTAAATCTTAACTACCATAAATGAGCACCAGGGAAAAAAAAAAAAACCAAAACCCACAAAAAAAGCCAAAACAAAACCTCCTTCTGCTACAAAATGAAAGACAGAAGCCTTTTACTAAAAGATCTAAAGTAGAATCACACTATATATATATACATATTAAATTCACTACTAATAACCTATCCCTGTGTTTAAACAGACACTACTTCAGGACTACATAGACTGGAGGTGTATTCCACCTTGCATAAATTCAATACTTACCTGAATTTAATGTTTGTATACAGAAACTGCTGGTATTATTACTGCCTTTGTACAAGTGTCTCCACTTACTCTTGTGGAAGGCAGCACCAAATAGGAAAGAAATTATAATTTTCAGTCCTCATGCATAAGAGACAAAAAAGAATTTTTATTTCTTTTTGCTTAAGGTACTAGAACTTCAGCAGTGGAAAAATGGAAGAACTGTACCTGGAGAACTGGAGAAATGCTCACCTCTAGGGGAATATTTGACCTCAAGCAAAACAAAGAATGGAAACAATTCATCAGGTTTTGATTGCATCCAAACATCTTCACCCCAACTAAAAACTGGAAATTTTACTTCTCTGAATTCAATGGCATTCAGGTTTCAATGGCAGAATTCCTATTCTGAAGAGCAAGTATAAAAGCAGCAGTAAAAAAATATTCATGTTAAAATGCTTATGAAATAAGCTACTCATTTTTCAGCATTTACACATGCTGAACTACTACTACTAATTCAAATGATTTGTAGTAGAAAAACTTGGAGCTCTAAAAATAACTCAAAGACTAAAAACTGAAATTAAATACTTATTCAGACAACCATTGACTTCCCCAAATAAGCAGCACACACATAATATTTTCTGGATTAAACACATATTTTAACTATCTTCTGCATTCTAGCATAGCCCAGCCAGCAAGATTCCTCCATTTCCCCAGTGGAAGAGGGAAAATATTGGGAATGTCTCATATTTTGAAGCTGGCAACACAAGTTAATTTCTAACTTTTCTAACTTTCTATATTGCTAACTCAGAGAAACATCTATACAGGAATCCAATATGAAATCCTTTTGCTTTTGAGCAAAGGAGAAAGAAATGGGGAAAATTATAACCCCTTAGAATCCAGCATGTGAAAAAGCTATGTGAAAACTACTGCACTCTAAAGGGATTAACACAAGAAAATCTTCTTAAAGCAGAGTGAAACTTTAGAAATTATTCAATACGGAGTGATAAAATCTCAAATTTTCTGAGGTATACTGCTATTTCCCACTACATAGAGACTTATCTATGAGAATTCCAGAATACCTACACAGATACACTTGTTTCTTTTCAAACTGGCATCAATCTCTTCAAAGTATGCCTTGGTTTGTCAATAAACTGCATCACAATTCAGCAGATAATTATTAATAGCCCTATTTCCTCTAAATCAGCATTGCAACATCACACCTCTTTCTAGACCTACTGAAGTAGGTCATCCTAAAAATACAAAATTTGATATAGCTCCTGAAATACTTGTAGTTTTAAGCACACCTGACTTGAATATCAGATGGCCATCATCAGCTTATCTGCACTCCCAAGTAACCATTGCTTGAAATATGGAAACCTTGTAACACAAAACCAGTCCTACAAATATACACTAATTTACACCAAGAATCCTGTATGCTTTCTTAGGATCCTTAACAGGGAAAACCCATCCAAACTAAGATAAATGCTTATAAGTACCAAGAGCATTAAGACCACCCACTCTGAACTCCTATGCTTCAATACTTCACAGGAAAAAAAAGCCCTTGGTTATCTTAGGAGCCCATATAACTATATGCATACTTTTAAGGAAAAGTTCATCAAATCTTACTGCAGATGAAATATTACAGCCCTTGGCAAATTTTTACAACCATTCCCAAAATTCTATACTGGGAGAAACAAGGCACCCAAATCAGAACTAGTCAACCTAGTAAAAAGCAAAATTCTTAACAATAAACAACAAAAATCTTCAGACAGCCAATACAACATTGTGAAATTTTACAAGTAGAGACTTCTTTAAAAAAGAAAACAAAGAATTTTGCACGAGATGAAACTTCACATGTTCCTGGACTAGTCAACATGGAAAGCATGGTAGCCCCTTATAAACCATATGATTCAACTGAAAAATAGACAAAGTGAATAAATAAAGAGAAGCTTCTTTTTCCTCATTCTGAGCATATTCATGTGTGTTGGAAAAGGAAAATATCAAGGTACTTATTTTGCAATAATGAATGACTAGATTTTGTGTCCTTATGTCCGCACTAAAGATTTCAGGAAGTGCTAAGTTAATAAAATGTGAAGGACAGAACTGAACTACTTCTGAACATCACAACTAACATTCTTTCAACTAGTAATTACTATCAGACAAAAGAGCTGTTAAAAAAGATAATACAGGAACAATAGTATTTTGTTGTTACTAATCAACAAAGCACCATTTAAAAAACTGGAATAAAAATAAGCTAGTTATAAATGTCTTGCTTAATTCAAACACCGACCTTGTTACCACTATCCATTCTATGTCTCCTAGACTAGAGGGTATAAAACATTTGCATAAACTGAAGGGGTTTGTTTTCCAAAGGTACAGAAAACCTAATGGGACAAATATAGCTGCCCATTTAATTGATTTTCTACCATCAAGTGCATGCAAGACTAAAGTTCTGAGACTAGCAATTACACATATTTCTATATATAATCAAATATTTCTAACACTCTGATTTAAAATCAGAGGGACCATTTTTTCCTTCTAAATTCTAGCTATTCAGGGAAAGAACTGTCTTTCTAGCTATGAATCAACAAATAAAAAAAACTAAAAATAAAAAAAATTATTCATTAATAATTCATTCATAATATATCATGTTGGCACTTACTAGAACAGCTAGTCATAGACGTATCCATACAGAACTTACAAATCTTATAAAAATATAAAGTATGTGTTTTATTATTGTTAAAAGTAGTGCAAATACTAGATGAGCACTTGGCATCACCAACATTAAAAAGAAAACCACAAAAACATATATCCCTAAAAGGAATCTTTGTAAAGTTAACACTTGCTTTTTCTTTCTTTGACTATTTTTCTATGCTGAAAATTATATGTTATTTGATGAAGACTAATCTCTACAAAAAACTGGCAGACTTCAGTGTACTGCCATGCACAGTAAAAGAATCAAAAGTAGGAAATCATATATGTATAAGGAATTCTTGAGAAATACAAATTTTGCTTTAGATTGACAGTCGCCAAGTGTTCACCTAATAATGTTAAGTAGAAGACATACAAAGAATGAAGTGTGCACACACATGCAAGGCAGAAAACAAACCCCATACATGTTCTACATCTAACACTTGCAACAAATCATTTTTATAAAGCTTTAAGGCATCCAGTAGCAGCGTTTCATTGCAGATCTCTGAAAAATCAGCACAGACAGAATGCTGGAAGACCCTCTCTTGTTCCACAGAAGTTTTCTTCAAATCCAGGTCATAACTCCACTAAAAAGCCACCTATTTCCCTTTTTTTTTTTCTTTTGGTGTTCCTCAGGAAAATTGTTGGTAGACTGCCAGATTACAATAAAACATAAATATTCTATAATTCCAGCTCAATACTGCTGCCAAAAGAGTACCCATAGCAGCACCTGAATTGCTGCTATTGCTTCTACTTGTACTATAGACTACCCTACCTGCACTCTGGCACTCCCTAACACCAGATTACACATGGGGACAAAATGTAAACCGCTGTTAGATCAAGCACCAACATTGGCATATGGCCCAACTGGTCCTTCCTCCCCCTTCTCTCACAGCCACGACATTTCATAGCCCAACTCTTTTGGAATACACTCTGGTAACAGCTTTAATTTTGTAAGTACACTGGGCGCTCAACAAAGCCAACTGAATGGACACATGCCATTTCCTACTTTTCCAGTGCATGACCTAGTATATATATTTCCAATAATTCGTGTTATCAAAATAACAACTCCACCATTGTATATTCAGTTAAATATTTTTAATTTTTCATGTGCAATTTGAAAGCCAGAATTTAGAACACACTGGGAAGATTATAAATTGCTGCTGCACCTGCTTATCTGGTTCTCTACAGCGATTTTTTCCCCATATTGCCAATGAAGAATCTAAATAGGACTAAAGTCACTACTTGAGAATGAAAAAATACGTACAAATCTTCCAAGAGCTTTGGAGGTGTGCACTACAGTTCTTCATTCAAGCAAACAGGTGCCACTCTATCAAGTGGGGGAAAATAGTACAAATGTGTGAAGCTCTTTATGTGGGAAATTACAAGAGAGTTAAATGGCACTGAGCAAGGCACAAAAAGTGCTTTTAAAATAGAAACAAGGGAACATGCAGAGAACCTCAGTATCTAATTTAATTAATGATTGAGAATGCAAAGGCTCCAACTGATGAAACATTAGCAGCAGCCATGAATTTCACTGTAGTTCTGTATAACAAGTAATCTTACCTGAGTGATTCTCAAAAAAATGTCAACACATTGATTGTATTTTTCATCTGATCCTGTCAATGCTGAGATGACAGGCCCTGCAGGATGCAGTGAGAGATCAACGATGAAAAACAGATGTTTAGTCTTTTCAAAATCAAAACCTATAAGACCAGGTAAATATGAAATTTTGTCCAAGATTCATACTCCTTTATAACCAACAAATGCTAATGTTACATAATGTTACACTTTCACATACATAAGTCGACAAGAGTATCTCTCACTTACAAGGGATCTGACTCCAGGTCAATCATATCACCAATGTTTAACTTTAAACCTGGTCCCTAACATACTGCTCTTTCAAGAGCTATCTGGTCACACAGCTAGTTACTCACATCACCTACATCAACCTAGGTTCATGTTCATCAACCTAGAAGAAAGGTTCTCCAACCTTCCACAAAGGAGACTTTATTTTGTCCATCAATTATGCAGAACACTTAAACCTTACACAAATTTACTGCAATTCAGGAGTCAAGAAGAACAATAACTAGCTCAAGCAAAGAGTGATAAATCCATACTCAAAGGCTACAAAGCACGCTAGCATTGTACAGCTGGGAGCTGATTTCTATAGATGTATCTCCAAAGATTGCCTTAAACAGACATTTCAATCAGATAAGTTCTTGCAAAGGAATTGCAATGCTTGGCTATTATCAAGAGCAGCACACCTAATATTAAGTAAACTCCAGTAAGATTCAACCATAATTATCAACATGTTATAGTGAAAACAAGATCATATGGTGGATAGGAATTTAGATCTTGTGATTTTTATGTATTAAAATATCTAAAGTGTTTATCACATACAGGGAAAATTTAAAGCAGAGTATTCTGAAAATCCTTTCTCTATTTTTAATCAAAATACAAGCAATGTAGTTGATCTTTATAATGCCACGAATAATCACAAGTTGAGATGGAGAAACCCCAAAATCAAAACAAAAATGGGATGGAATAGAGCTAAACAAATCTGTACTGGAACACTTATGAGATCTCTAGGTTATAGTATAATTTGAGATTTCCTCTGGGGGAAAGAAAATGACCCTAAATAGCAGGGTGAATTGCAAGGAACCTCCTATTTTCCCAAAGCTATGTCATGCAATCAGAATGAAGACAGTCGTATATCAACAGTAAACTAAAAACCTTGCACATGCACAGCACACTAATTGATTCCGTTTTCCAACACCAAATTCCAACTCTCCGTGTTTCCATACTACTAGAAGTCCTTAACCACAAGACTGGGCTAAATAAAACAAGCACTAAGCATTCCCACTACAGAACATCGTATACTACACCAGAAATTCATACCAGACACAGTATAACTCTTTTCATTTACAGACAATAGCTGTTGCCAGAACAAGCAGAAATATTTTTACTAAATCCATTATAACCATGACATTTCAAAACCACGTGCATCAGCTTCATTACTCAACAGATAAATCTGATAAACAGGAAAAACATATTACAGTTTTAGATTGAAGTACGTTAAGAATTTTATGCTAGTGTCAAGCAAATGCAATTAGAAAAACCAAAAGGCCTACCTAGAAACATGGCCAACAACAAGAGTCAGAAAAGCAGCCTTCCAATTTCTAATATGCACTGCGTTTTATACCATGACACTGCAGCCTCTGAGGGTCAGATTAATTAAGATCAACAGCAGCTGCAGTGCAACGTGAGAAGCACACGGCCACAGCTCTCACCAGTCCAGCCCAATTACCTGCAGCATTCCAGCACTGGGCAACTGGCAACTACGATACTCCTCACCAAGTCATTAATTCCCACTGGCCTACTGATAAATGCTAAGAAAAAAATCCAAAGAAGGACTGGAAAGCTGACTGCACTGCTGCAAGATGCAACAATGATATTTGCCAGCCAAATCTTTAAAGAGGTTCCTTAACTTTATGTGAAAGCTGTATCCAAAGACAGAAATGTGATAGCAACAAGGTGCAAACCCTCTCCCCCAAAACTCTATGCTCTCTTTCTGGAGGCCAGTCTGACAAATTCACTAAATCCAAGGTTTTCTTCCCTAGCCAAAAAGCTACTGATCACCGACAAAAATTCTCTAGTCAACTACTGAGGACAATATCTAAGATAATGAAATTAACTAAAGAACAAACAAAGATCAAAGAGTATTTGAAAAAGACACTGATTGGTACAGGTTGCATCCATTATGAAAAGCAAGCACGTGTTTTGTTTACTGCACAAGGGACAAGAGGAAACAAGAGATTCAGACATTCCCTGTATATATATATATTTTTAAATATTATCTCTAACACCTATTCTCTATCAAAAATCCATTAAAACTTGGATCTATCTACAAAAAACTATTAAATTATTGTATGGAAGATTTAAACTTCTTGAAAGGGAAAAACTTAAGTCTTGTTTTTTTTTTTTAATTAGTAATTGCTTTACAGAAATCCTGATTTTATCAAAAAACAATGCTGTTACTAGAAGCATCTTCATCTACATAGCCCCTTTCTAACCTACTAAAAATACTTCAGTTTTCAATTATATTGAAACCTAGATAAAACCAATCACAATGAAAATGTTGAAAAGTTAAAATACAGCATTTCCGTGTCAAAACAGCTGTCCTCAACCTATTCTTTATTTTGACAACAAAGTTAGTTGTTAGCCTGTGTCATTTATTCAAGTTAGACTAACCATTCCAAATCTGTCAGAAGTTTTTATAAACCTTTCTATACAAGACAAAGACACAGCACTTTCTTGCAAACCAAAGCCATTTACTATGTCAAAGTTGATTTACTCATTAACATGAATAAGTCCCTACAGGTAGAAAAAAATGAGTGCCAAATTTGTACTTTAACTTCTCAAAATTTCTCTAAGCCTACCAAATTACCATCTGCTAAATGATAATACACAGGACAAGTTAGATATATGTAACAATCTCAAGATCCTACTAAGTTACATAGTCAGTTTCAGCTTCCTTTTAAATGCAAAATACTACAGACCTGCTGGCTAACAAGCTAACTTTTTTTTATTCCGTTTCAGTAACCAGGCAACAGACAACTGTCCAACTGAGAATTATCTCTCTGAACAGCTGGCAATCAACACTTGGGAGTTTTTGGTGGTTGGTCTCTTTTTTTTTAAACTAGTACAAAGATCAGTGATTACTTTAAAAATCTATACAGCTCAAGATTCCACCTCTGAAATCTCTACTCAATATTTAGTAATTTCCTCAGTTCCATTATCCCTGAATTAACTCATGTAAGAGTTTGCATCAGAATCTAAAAATCTTAGACATATACTTATGTGGTATCTAATTAGCTAATGTCAACATTTCAAGAAAAAAAGTAGGATCAAGAAAAAAAATGAAATGCATTTATTGATGTATGACAAAGCCCTTCAAGGAACCAGCACAACAGAAAGGTATTAACTAAAGCCATTCTTGCTTCTAATTCCACTACTCTTTTCCATAGCTGAAAAAGCAGTATTTCACTTCAACATTATTTCAAGCGCTGTTTTTTTAAAACATTACTTTCCTTACCAGATTTTGTTACTTTTAAGAGTTACCAATTAACATGATAAACTATTTCTATAAAGGAAATAATAATGGAGAGCCAAGCTTGATATATTACACCTTTCTCCTTCCTCACAGTTTATAGTAGTAATGATGCTATAAGATTATTAATTATAAATTCCTGTAACTTAATGTGTTACTTATACATTCAATGTTTTTGAAAGGTCTTTAAGAGTCAGAATAAGAGTTTTCAGAAGGGCACTGACAAAGATAAGCTAGACTACCTCCCATAACACATGAACGATTCAAAAAAATCTGATATTTAAACAGAAAGCATCTAAAAACAGAAGTCCCTTGGTAAAAGCACAAAATAGCCACACATTACTTCATACACTGTCTGCATGAGATAGGAGAGCAAACTCCCACCTTTTATGTTCTCCAAACATTGATATAATTACTGACTAGAAATCTGCTATAAGAACAACACATCTAATATGTTGCTAAAACCAGTAAAATCTTATCCCCCATTTAATTATGCTTTTATTAATCTCTGCTCTTGATATGATCTAATGTAAGTACACCTATGACATCATATTCCAATAAACTGAAAAACACTGACCAAGTTCAAATTCACTCAAGCACCAAGTTCAGATCAGGCAAGATCCTGTTGCAAGATAAACAACACGATGTGATGTAACATAATTTTGTGCATGTGTGTGCATTTGTGAGACCAGGGCGGGAACGCAGAAAGGGAGGGAGAGGGAGAGAGTCTGTGCACGAGAGAGAAAGAGAGAGAGTGCACGGCAGCATTCACAAGGGAGAAATATACATGGCCTGAGTGGCTTTGAGTCTTGTGCACACTAAAATGCAGAATGAGAAACACATAAGCAATGACAGTTTCAGACAACAGAAATCATCTTTCTTCTATTATTCAAAAAAAAACACACATCATACTAGCTTCAAAGAATAGCCCCTTTCTTTATCAAGTTGGCTAAATTTGTATTTAATTTTTGAACCAAAATCTAGTATGTCAATACACACTGTACTTTCTATGCAGAAGGATCAGCACCATTTAGCTTAAAAGTAGGGCATATTTTGCCATTTTAATTTTATTTCTGCTAGTCTTGGGGGACATGCCTGAACAGAAAAGAATCAGAATATCCAAAGTCAAATTGCAGGAGTCCAGACAACAAGAAAAAGTCAGCAGGTAACCTGAAAAGAGAACAATAAATTGCGTACTCAAAAATAAAACTGTAGTGGACAGTAATGTATTTGTATACTGCTTCCTATCTTGTAAACTAAAATGTTCAATGCAAAGCTGTTTTTTCCTTCAATTTCTTGTAATTAGAGCTGCCATATAATTCTTCAGTAATTATGTCACCTTTTGATGCACAAAAATAATTCCAACAGAAATCAGTCTGCATACTGAAGTCCTATATCACAGAGGGAAAAGAAAAAAACACTATTAGATCATAAGAACTACTCGTAACTTCTGTATCACAAGCACCTTCCTCCTTTCCAAACAGGAACTTAGTCACTTTTCTAAAACTTTTTGGAAATACAGAAAACTTTCATAGAAGCTTCAACAACAGAACATTCCACAGCGAAACATACGTTAAACATATTTGTAGTCACAAGCATCAGAGGTAAGGATCTATTAGGAAAACAGCAATTGTTTAAAAAACTTCATAAGAAAAATGAATCATAGCTGCATCTTAGCTCTTTCATAAGGTTTTTATTCCCTAATGTTATACGAGCAAGAGAGTCTGGAAGAAACCCAAAAGCCATCAGCTCAAGGAATGACAAGACCTCTGAAAATTCCATGGGCTGGTGGTCAGACGCAAACAGAAATACTAACAAGAGCTAGCCACGCTGGAATCCATTTCCCATCCCTGCTCCATGCTTTAGCAGGTATCAGTCACCAACTTCCTGAAAACACTCACTTTGCATACGACACAACGAGGCTGCAAATTCAAGGCAGACTGTATGAAGTCGAACTGGAACTTCGTTTGCACCTGTTACTGTGAAAATGTTTGAGCGTCCCTGCTCTAGTTATTTATATTATTGCTGCTGATTTTATGTTTATGTCGCAAATGTTTTTCTCATGTCGTTCTAGCTTGCGATTTTTTATTTTTCAAAGGTTCTTCTGTTACTACTGCTGCATTTTTACAGTTTCCTACACCAAAAAAAAGTAATTCTGACTTAATCCAAAAACAGAGGAACTATACTGGAGCACTGAACAAAAGATCTAATCTTTGGAGCATCCTTTCCAAGTGAGTGTAAATAAACTGTAGTAAAATGAAAAGGCTCATAATTTGGTATTTGGAATATTCTTCATAAACACCAATTTTCTGTAACATCCTTGCATATCTGATAACCCCTCATGTATAATGCAGAAAATCTATTTCATTTTCATCTATTGACAGTGAATTTAATTTACTATTGCAGCTCTTTACCCAGATTATGTTATTAATTCTGCAATCAGGCTCTTTAGAATGCTTTATTTCTTCCAAGAGTTTTCACAATTCTACATTGATTTTTTTTTATCCTAACATACCTTTAAAAAAAGGATCATGTTTTTCCTACCTTCCTAAAAAAAGTAAAAAAAAGCTTCAAAAGCAACAAGCACCAGTTCATAAGATGTAACTTCCAACAGAAAAAAAAAAATCTACATTCAACACTTCAATCTCTGACTTTTAAGTATTATAAATTACATTCAATAAGGAGATGTACAACAGGTGCATCAGAATTTCCACATCAACAATCATATTTGTAAATAGACCAAAATATCTCAATCAAATATAGTAATAAGTTACCCACTTCTGCCTGACTGTAAAGTCAGAGGACAGGAAAGCTAAATGCTCCAATGTTAGCGCTCTGTTTACATCCATACCAACTGCCTTTGCTATTTTGTAGAATTTGGTCTTGTTAAAATAGAGCAAATGCAAAGCAGCTCTTATTTTCCAAAAGAAAAAGTCAGCAACAGCTAGTCAACTCAATTCTAAACCACCAGTTACTCTTCAAAAATAACAAAATCAAAACACAAAAGTGTCAGCTAT
The DNA here is from genome assembly GCF_901933205.1 of Camarhynchus parvulus. NCBI lineage: Eukaryota > Metazoa > Chordata > Aves > Passeriformes > Thraupidae > Camarhynchus > Camarhynchus parvulus. The sequence continues at coordinate 33,387,187 of NC_044575.1, forward strand.
GTTATTTTGCATCAGTTTTTAGAAAGCCCTCTAGAGCAAAGTTCAATTACAGAATGCTAATTTGTTCATCTTTTGGAAAAATTCCCCAATTATTCAACTGCAGAAGCTAAAATCTTGTATATCATTATATAAGACTCCCTCTTCAGAAATCTTATAAAGGAGGAATGCTAATTCAGGTATTTATTACTGTTATACTCAAATATTAAAAACTTCTCATGTGCACTAATACAGCTAATATAAAATGCTAATTTTTTTATTCATCCAAAGTATTTCAGTTTTATAATAGAGTTTTCTTCGACCATCATGATAAACACAATATAAAGAATATCTAAAGAGCAGCACTTGTCCTCTTTACTTCACTCCAGAGCCAATGAACAAAGCAGTGAAGCAGAAAGAAGGTACATAATGGATTTAAAGTAAATGGCCCATTCTTTACGAGGCAGTCTCTCATTTTTACTCATTCTAGCTTAATTGTCATTATAATGTCTGGAAACTTCAAACGAACAATTATCTTTACGCCACCTGTCACATTGGTTCCTAAAAGATAGATTTTTTTAAAATAAAAAATAAAGCAGTCAATGTTAATGAAAATAATCTTTTGCAGAAATACTGTAAATGACTTTAAACTTATTTCAAGCAGTTAGCATCCAGTTCAGTCCATTCCATATGCCAAAACAGACAGAATATTTATATTCACAATTGCACTTTGAAACATACTTTTTTGAGACAATGCTTCCTGCTGCACTTGACCATCAATATATGAAACACACTGAAATGTACATACATGCCGGAGAACTTAAAAATAAAAGAATTGGCTAATTTTTGCACCTACCTGGATAAAAATCTTTGGATTTAGACAGCTTGATGGTGGCCCCAGTCTCTTTCTGCAACTGAACAATTGTCTGTCCTCCCTTCCCAATTATAGATCCAGCAGCATAACTAGGTATGAGGACCTTTAGAAAATACTGGCCATCCTCTGAAAAATTGAGATATGCATGGTTAATATGGCTTATAAATTGTCATTTTTCCTTCCCTGACCCACAAATAAACAAAAGGTAACATCTTTAAACTCCTCCACTAATTCACGCATTTATATCTAACCAGTTGCATCATTATACAAGAAATGTTTAGGCTATGCCCGTGACAGTTTAAAATATCTACATTTATTCTAAGCAAAGAACCCACAGAGGTTCCTTAATTTAGTTAAAGAATAATATTGCAATTATATTTCAAAGGTAGATTGCCTTTTTTTTTTTTTGCAATGGTAACCACAGCATGCAGAAATGATCAGACCCCTTTAAAAAAACTAAAGCCCTGCATGAAAACGTGGTTAGTGACAACTACAACCTTGCTTGGAAATACTGCAAAAGAAATTACAAAACCAGGAAAGAACGTATTGTAAATTCTAATGGGCTATTTGTTTGTCATTAGCAAACACATGAGAACAGCAATTAGCTATTGCTTGCATTCTTCTTAAGTGAGCAAAACGACTACTCTGCTACCAAATAACCCACCCAAAATGTGGGGTTTTATTCCAAGCATTTCAGCCACTGCCAAGAAAACAACTCAACATGGTGAGGATGGAATCACTTGCCTAAGTAATCCTCATGTATTCCTTTAGCACTTCTTAAGCGACAATGATCTCTTTTAAGCTCATTAATTAAAGGACACTAAGAAGAATTTTTCCCAATTGATCAAAAGCCTAAGTCACTTATTTTAAATACACTTAAAGGTGACAAGATAGACAATGCCAGTCCTCTACCCACCACTAGCACTAAAGCACACCATCAAAACAGGAAAAATATATAGAATGAATGGAGGGGAGAAAGAAATAAAAGGATCCCAGTCTGATTTGGAAACTACAAAATTTTCAGTACCCTCGTGTCACAGCTAAATCCAGCTACTCTGAAGTCTGAGGACCTTTCCATAACTGTCTCTGAAGAAGTGCAAGGCAACAGGGATACACTGGTTCCCCAGACTTGCGTTCTCCCCAGCAATTATGGCAATGTCCCATTGGCACGGATATCAAAATATCATGAAACGTGTTTCATAAAGTTGGTTCTTTGGGGTTATTTTTACCCCTAAACAGAAGAAATTATCTAAGTTCACAATACTTCTCTTCCCTGAGACTATAAAGCGTCTCAATTAGTGCCTGTGAGTGACAGTGGTGCCCACCCGTTTACCATAGCTGGGGAACCATGCACTACGTATAGCCAGACCACTGCTCTCAACATTGGGCAAATAAATTCACCTCTGCCTCGGTGCATTGTTATGACGACTCCAGTGTAAACGGATAAAGGAGATGCTGGTCCCGTTATAACTCATCTCCTCCAGGAACAGCAGGATGTTAACTAGCGAGTCCCCGTAGCAGAGGGGCGACTCCCCCCGCCACCAGCCAGCCCTCGCCCCCGGCTCGGCACGGCAAACACACGCCGTGTACGCGCTGACAATGGAAGTGAGGCCAAGGAGGAGGAAAACGCACGGCAAGGCTGAAATTCAACTTGCGACCCCGAGGATGTGGAAGGAGGGAAGAGCGTTTGCCGTCTCCTTCCAGCTGCCATTTATTGTCGCCCATCCTTAAACGGGCGAGGGAGATAGTCGGGCTGCGGGAGCCCCTTGTGCTCCCTCCTCGCCTCCGTAGGGTCACGGCTGTGCAGCCCCAGCGTGGATATTAAATAAAAAGACTGGTAGATGCTGAAAACCGACGCCATTTTGATGAATGATAACATTAGAGAAATGGGAATCTTTGGGCGCGGGGGGGGGGGGATTGGAAGAGGCAGGCAGGCAGGCAGGCAGGTAGGGAAGCGGAGAGGTGGGTGGGTAGGGCGGGGGGTGGGGGTGGGAGGGAGGTGACAGAGGATATACCCACCGCCCGTGTTGGTCCTCTTGGTGCTGCCGGCTTCAGGGGGGGCTTCAAGCGGTCTTTTCCGGGAGTCCGGCGGGTCCAGGTCTATGGGAACCCCGGTGTGGGTCCCGTTCTGCTGGATGGGAGCTGCCGCCATCATGTTTGCTGCTGCTCGGAGGAGAATTGTCTCTTCCCTTCTCTGGTGGGGGGGCAGGGAGGGAAGGGGGGAGGAGGAGGAGGAGGAGGAGGAGGAGAAGGAAGGGGGTGGAGGAGGAGGAGGAGGGGAGGGGGCTTGTCCCGTTCTCTTGTCCTTTTCGAAAATGTAGAGCTAAGATCGGGATTGTCGAGGATGCTGCGCGCCTTGTTTATCTGGCACCCAGGGGGAGGGAAGGGAAAGGAGGGAGGGAAGCGGGCAGGACTGGACTGGAGGAGCAGCTGCAGTGCAGTGTCAGGAGATGAGGAGAAGGGAGACAGGGGAACGAGGGGGGCGAGAGAGGGAAAAGAAAGGGGGAGAGGAGAGGAGAGGAAAGAATGAAAAGAGTGAGACAGGAGGAGGAGAGGACAGAGTGAGTGGGAGAGGAGAGGAGGGGAGAGAGTGAGTGGGAGAGGAGGGGAGAGAGAACGGGTGAGACAGAATCGGTGGGAAGGGAGGGAGGGAAGAAGGGAGGGGGAGAAGGAGGGAGCGAGCGGTGTAAATGGTGGGCGAGGGAGAGAGTGGGAGATGATTCACGCTGTTTCTGAGCCCCCTTCCGCCCCTGCCCACCCCAGTGCCGCGCCTGACGCTGCGGCTCAGCTGCCCGCCGCTCCCGGGCTCCCGTGCCCTCCCTCGCTGTCGGGCTCGTGCGCACGGGGGTGGAGAGGGGGATCGCTGCCCGGGTGGCGCGGCGCTGCTCGGCTCTAGCCCCGGCACCGCGGGCGCCTGGCTGGGGCTGGGGCCGCCACCCTCAGCTGCACCGCACAAACCCTAAAGGCAGGATAGGTTAGAACCATGGGAGGGGGCACAAGGACGGGGGTGTACGAGGGCAGGCGGGGGGGGGGGGGGTAAGGGGTGATGTGGGGGATGATAAAACAGAAGGGCGGGGTTTCCATCGGAGATAGGCGGGAGATGAGGCCAATCGGAACAAAAGAGAGAGAGGCTGGGATTGAAGCGTCTCGCCAATGCCGGGCCGCCGCTGGCGGAGCCGTTGCGGGGCGGCGGGGGCGGTTTAACCTCTGCGGCGGGGGCGGCGGCGGGGCGGGTGTGCGCGGGGGCCGGCTGCAGCCGCGGGAGGGTCCCCGCCGGGATGCGGCGTCACCTGGGTTACGCGCTGCGCCTCGCAGGCCCGCAGCTGCGTGGGAGGAGGGCTGAGATCGCCCGAGGAGGCGGTGGGATAGCAGGGACATGTCCTCGTCGAGGCTGGCTGCACCACCGGCACGGCCGCGGCCCTTCGTCCCCGCTCGCTCCCCGCCGGGCACCGCGGGTGGCGGGCCTGGGGCAGCGCTGCCGCTCCGCGATGGAGCCGCGGACGCGCCGGGCTGCATCGCGCAGGCTTGTAAAGAAATTAATAAAGATATTATTGTTACGCTGTGACAGCCGGTCTAGCCGGAGCTGTGCGACACAAAGCCGCATTGCTTACCTAAATATTTTGTAGAGAATTTAAAGATATTTCGCTGCGGCGAAGGTTATTTCTGCTTACAAATCTCAAATTATTCAGGTGGAATATTAAAACGTTGTAAGATTCGGGGGGGTGGGGAGGCATGGCTCGGGGAATTGTCTGTGCACCAGGAAAGCATTTTTACTGTTTGACTCTGCTATTTATTGACTCTTTTCCTTTGAAAAAAGTCTCAAACTGCTGTAACTGTGACGGTGGTGGTCAGTTCTGGAGCATCAATTCCGTACAAAATTTAGGGACGTGTGTTTATTGCGTTACACCACGCTCTGTGCTAAATTCGTATTGATGTGTGTGTGTGCGCGGCATGGCTGCTGACTCGATTCCTCCTAATACACGAGCTTAAAACCTGGCTGTTAGTGGATGAAATCCAATTTCCATTCTAAGCTCCCTGGGAGACAGCCTTAGTTTTAGTAATCACTTACCATTAATACTGCCCCAAACAATTTTTAATACTTAAAATACACACATCATATATAATATATAGCACATCACCTCTGCTTATAAATTACAAGTCAGATAGGTAATGCATTATAGGATATTAAACCGTGCACATGCTAACATCTAAACAGGCTCCTGCCCAAATGCATTCACAAATTAAGAACTCAATCCAGCGCTGTACATAGAAAACTTCCAATGACTTCTTTGGGAATTGTGTCCCAGGAACGTGATATCTATCCTCCTTGCCAGCAGATGAAATAGATGCAGCAGATTCAGTAAAAATTTGATAGCATATATGGTCAGAAAAATGATTGTATAAAAATGGAACTTTCTTACTCATCATATACCCCTTGTATCTAAGATACTCTGACTCATAATTGCTTAGTTTACTGACTGAAATAAAATTCTAGGCTTCTGTTACCTTGGCAGTTGCTGACACAATGATGGTACAGCAAACTGGGGACTGGTTCTAGCTCTTCCATTTTCTTTACTAAGTTACAGCCAAAGAAATTTATTAGTATTTGAGCCAGAAACAGCACAGTATGACTTGTAAATCTCAGGTCCAGTTTGTAGGGTCATCAGTCCTAAGAGGCCTCCTTTTATTTGTAAACCAAGCAAATGTCTTGCAGAAACTTTTGAAGACAAAAATAAAAACCACAATGTTCGAATTAAGCCATCTTGAGTCAATTTCCGCAGTGGAACTGGATAAATTGTAACACTGCTCTTTTTATCTCACTGACTATGTCCCATTCATCTGTAGCAACACTGAAACAAACAATTCTCTGGTTCTTAGACCACATCTGTTTTACTGTGCCCCCTGCACCAATTTTAATTATGTGACAGATCTGATTGGATTCAGCACCTGCAAGTCCTCCCTTTGGGATCTCCAATTAGCTTATAAAGCATTTACTTGATTGCATTCTTGAAACAAAAGTATTGTTTCATTCTAATAACAGAAATATTAAAGTGTAGAATAAAAAACAGTTTTAACATGATAAGCATCTATGTTGTTTGTGTATCTAGCTTCCATAAGCTTAGAGGAAAAAGTGGTAATCCTGAAACCTAATTTCCTCAGACTCAGCAGATGTCTGTCCTGTGTTAGCCTGTTTCTTTACTGACAGCTGTTTCACAAGTGCCTCCCCTCGTCTCTACAGAATGCCTTTTGTTTAATGGTTTCCCTCTACATTATCTCCCATCCCACTTAGACAAGCTTTTTCAACTTTTCTAGTAGTTTTAGAAGGTTTTGTTACAGTTTCAAGAAAGGTTTTTATTTGAAGAAGTTAGCTTTAGCTAGGTAACTAACCTCTCAGCTAGTTTCTTAGTAACAGTTCTACTTAACTAGGCAGATAGCTGCACGTAATCAACATTTCAACAAATACCGATTTAGTATTAAGGAAATTTTCAATTATTACAGCTATGCTTCAGAATATGCCCTTTTTTCTCCTTATTTAATTGCTTGGAGCAGTGATAATGAAGGTCTAAGGGGGAATATCACATTAAGTGAAGCCCTCTAGTGGCAGAGGTCACTTGGAGTTTAAAGCAAGCTGGGTCTTTGTCATGGGTTGGGGCAGTGAAAGGAACAGCTTTTAGCAAAATGTAGGCAACTGCCCTGCATTGTTCATGGTCTGAAGCACGAGTGAAAATAGTTGTGGCGGCCTGTAATACCACCGTGCTCCCTCTCTGTTGTAATATCTGTGCAGAAAGTACTGATGGAAAATATTAAAAAGTGTGTATCAGGAGAGCTTTCCTCTTTTTCCAAGTCTGTCATCTGTTCATCTTTTCTGTTTTCAGCCAGCTCCAGACTGACATACCTGACCAGAGGCTTTTCAAACAGTTGTGGGATCTTGATTTCTTTCCTGACTGTATCAGTCCTATCCTACTATATAATGTATTCTGTAACTTCAGCGAGAGATTGTTCAGAGATGACATGGAGTACAAATTCCATTTGCCAGCTTTATTTCTAAAATCATTCTCAGCTGGTGGAAATATAGATGGTAGCATTCAAATTAATCCCTCCCACAGACCTGAAACCTATGCTTAGAATTGAAAGGGATTAGGAACTGGGAGAAATTAAGCATATATATTAACAAGTAGAAATCTGCATAATAACTCAGGTGAAGTTTTAGTAAACATCACTTAATCTGATAAAGTCTACTTTGTGGAACACGACTCAATCTCCTGTTTCTTTCAATCTCCTGTTTCTTTTAGAGGTGATGGATAGTTCTTGTCTGACTAACAGAATGAAGAGTTCATTTTTCCCCTTATGGGAAATATGACAGAGTCCAATAATCATTAGATGAAAAACGACACCTCTTAAACATCCTGGCTAGGTAAAAGAAAACAGATTCTGTCTTTGTCCAAAAGGACTGGCAGCTTTTTATTACTGGATGGTTGCTGTGACTCCTGTAAACTTTGGCTTCACTATAATTACAGTTAGTGATGAACTCAGAAGATTCTTTCAAGTCTTTAATATCCATCTTCTGTTTACGAAACTTTTTCCTCCAATAACCTACCAGTTAAACTACTATGATTGTTGATTAGGTTATCCAATTGTTGCATGTTTAAATACTGAAGAATTTGTTCATCAGTAAATATTTTTTTTTAATTTCAGTGGAACTTCTCCAAGATTCCAGGAATATTAACCTGAAAAAATCAAACCCAGCATTTGGGAAAAAAGTTGAACATGTATTAGACAGAAAATGACCCGATTATCTGATTTTCCACATTCACATTCCTTTTATTATCTGCATTATGTTTTTTATATATATATTGCTGAATTAAAAGCCAAATGTTAATAGTCATACTCTTCACTGAAAAGAGCATGGACAACTGCTAAACCTTTTCATATTGTAGATCAGTGCTGTGTAGTAGCTTTCTTTTTCTAGGAAACTGAGGATGATAACTTAAAATCAGTAAAAATGTGACCATATTATTTGTCATAACATGAATATATTGGCTAAAATTCTTTTTCTGGTGGTGGAAGAAGGAAGTGTTTGTAGGAAATCAATGTCCATTTCTTCTCTCTCAGCAGAGAGGTCACCTGTCTCCTATTCTGACAAAGTTCATCAAAATTCACAGATCCTTTTATTTTCGACTTTTCTTCAGGAATAAGGAATTGAATTGATCTGAGTTCTTCATTGCTGAATCTGTAGGTCAAATTTATAAGGGGTTACCCAGGGACTTACCCAGATCTCAGTGTAGAAAACAAGATAGCCTCAGGACAAGGTAATTTTCATCTTTTCCAAGGAATTGACATTGTGGATCCAGGTATCTGAAACTCCAGTGGCTCAACACTTACTCCAGAAAGTCATCTCCCTGGTGATCTTTATGTACAATAATTTAAAGATCTTTCATTTCTCAGAATGAAAAAAAAAAACAAACTAAAGACTGGATTTCAATTGCCTTCCAAAAATAGTAGCATCTTCTGTTTTCTTTAGGTTGTGTTTTGGGTTTTTGTTTGTGTGTTTTGGTGTGCTATTTTGGTTTTAATAGGAAAATAGATATTCAGGGATTAAAACTGCTATAAACTATGAGTAATTCCACTGTAATGAAACAATGTATTATCATGTATGAGAAATAGCAGGATCTCCTTGTGTAGCTTCATCAGTTTACAGTGTTACTGGTTGTGTATTTTTGTTACTATCTTACAAAAGGACACTGGTGAAGCATCTTGTCTACAGAATGAATTCAGCCAGCCATCACTCCAGATGCCTCAGGATGCATTCCTTTAACAGCATGGGGAACAGTGTATTTTTCAAGGGATCAGCATACCTATTTCCAATCTGTTATTATAATTGCTCTAACAGTATTACTATTTTATGTGTCATTTTGCCCACCCACCACCAACTGTCTTATTTGTTTGAAATTTTGGCACTTTACAAGAAGTAAAGTAAGGAGAAAGATACATTAACAGCAAAATTAATTTATTTGATTCTATTGTCAAGCTTGGTCCCCTTTCTGGAATAATATCATCTTACAATATAGGCCCTTAATCAGGATTGGTTTAGAATTTTGCTATAGTTCAATTTATATACAAAATTATGTTAGTAGAAAAAATCAGAAGTCTTCCTGGAAAAGGAGCGGGAAGGGGGAAAGTAAAGATGTTGCACAGTGGACAAAGGAAAAATAAGAAGACAATAATGAAAAGGGGCACTGATTTTTTTCTCTTGTAAGCAAAATTTATATTAAATTATGTAGTGAAACTTGAATTGCAATGTATACTACCTGAGATTATTAAAGACAACTATGTCCTAGTAAAATTGTATTAGTAAACTCTCCTACTGTTAACCATTAAGATACTCCACATTATACTCCTGTATAATTTATTATCAATTTTCCAAATAATAGGCTATTCCAGCAGAAGTAAGTTTTACAAGTATAATACAATTATAATGGTAGAAATTTTGCCAATGGAAAGGCAAGAAATGTAGTGTCCCTAATATTATTGAAATGGAGACCTAGATGGCTTTAAAAACACTTTTAAATTGCTTACTATAAAAAAAAATGTATGCTCCAGTATATTGCAAATTAAATCTTCCGCACAGCAAGATTTTAGGAAAGAATACACTAGGAATTTTAAGAGATTCCTCCCTGAAGTTTAGCAAATGCCTTTAGAATTTCTTCTTCAAGAAATTATTTCACTTCATCAACAAAATTTAATTATTTCATTTTATTTCTACCCACCTGAAATTGATTCCTACAAAATACCCCTGAACTGGAAAGTCTTCTGGTGGGGTAGGGTAAACAGCTAAAAACTGACTGCCAGGATAAATTGGCCAGAATGATTTGGCACATATCCTGAGTTTGCCATGAAAACATGTATCTGTGTGTCAGCTGCACACAAAGGCTATCTGGCCCCAGAAAAAGCACAGGGATTAGGCATAATGCTGCCTATTTGAGACAAAGGGTGTTGCTTAGTGCAGTGAGGTTAAAACAGACAGCTCATCAGTAGTACAAGTCTATCTGAATTATTTAGTTACCATTTTGAGCCAGAAGGAAATGGTGGCAGATTATTAATGACTTTTGGGGTCTATTCATCTCTTTATTTTGTTTCAGTGAAAGCAGTACTGAAAACATGAAAAGGTGCCAAAATTTGAGATCAGTTTTACTTTAATCACTTACAAGATATAGAATCACTTTCTTATTTCAATGCTAGTTGAAAAATAGAACTGATTTTGATTTATATTTCACTTAGACTTATGAGGTTGCTATTTATGTTTGTAAGTGGGTGCATGACCAAAATGAGTGGAACAACTCATACGCTCTAGAAAATAGAAGTCCATGGATCTACTGGATGAAAACTGTTTTATTGATTTCAAGGGGGCTTAAGTCATTCCATACAAAATGCTTCAGGGAAAAATAGCGACGAGTGTAAAGAAACTATATAAAAGATATTAACATAGACTGCAATGCATACTTGCAATTAGAGATATTCTTGTCATATTTCAGTGATGGGCAATTTGAATCAATTTTGCACAGAAATATTTATGGATATGTAATAAGAACATATAAAAAGAGTATTTAGGAACATATATTTTTTTTTCATTTCTAATTAATTATATATGAACAAAATAACAGCTGGTATGTAATTTAAAATTTGGTAGTTGCAAAAATTAAGACTAAGGACACAGTTTCCAATAATTTAAAATCACAAGTTAAGGTGAAGCCTTGTGTTATGTTGATAATAAACACATCCAAATAAGATATTATAGAAATTTCACATTATATTTATTAAAAAAAGCCGGATTACTTTTCCTGTGCAAATTTTTCAGAACATTTTTGTTGTAATATTTTAGCCAAGTAGGAAGATTCCTGTTTCAAAATTTCTAAATATTTGTATTTTTCTTTTCATTCTTATTTTCATTTAAAGGTTCAGGTTGTTTCCTCTGGGCCAGAAAGAAATATGTTAAAACAGTAAAAATAAAATTGCTGCAGGACTGAGTCATTGCCAGTGAGATGAAAAATAGAAAAAAAAATACAAATCACAAAAAAACACCCAAAACCAGGATCATAGTGCATTAGCAACAATGCTTGCAGATTCATCATGGCTCACAACAAAGGTATTTACGAGTGGACCTCCTGCCTCTGTTGCATGCTGTCATTGCTTTGGATTGACTGCTGTTAGATCCCTGTAATCCTGAGCCTCAGGATCTTGTCCTACATGTTTACCCCACTTGGTATGCATGTCAGTACGTATTTCAAATGGAAATGAACTCTAATCTTTGTATGTGTTAATAGAAATGGGTTTTAGTCTCCTAAACCCCATATTTACCATGGTTTTGTTTTGTTGTTTGAGTTTTTTAAAAATAAAGTTCATAAAATCTGTGTTCGGAATTCTTGCTTGCATTTGTTAGTTTATCCACTTAAGTTTGGTTAATATTTGGCATTTCTTAACTCAGTAGTGTGTCATGGCAATAATATTATGGAATATATTCAAAGATGAGGAGAAGAATAGATTAACAACAACTACTAGTCTAAAAATTACATTTTAATAATGGAAAGTCTTGTCAACTTTCTTATCTGTAATGCACTTGTAAGAATAAAATTTCATATTACAGATATAGAAATAATATATGATTGTCATTTATTTGTGAGATTATGTTGTCATGTAGATGTTGTGTGGAGATTAAAACCTAAATATTATTTAATTTAGAAAAGGTTTGTTAAAAGTATCATATCCCATTCCACTTGAAAATGTGTTGTTGACAACAGATGAAAAATAATGTACTTCCTTTGAAAGGGATAACCAAAAGTCATCAATATACTTGAGTTCCAGTCCTCACTCCAGTAAGAAAATTCATATTTGCAGTTCCTTTTACCCAACACAATTCTTGAGTCATGTAGGATCTTTGTGAAAATTACTGCTATTTCCATATTATGATTCTTATTAATAAATATTTGCATCATCCAGCTGCTCCTCAGAACTTGGTTTCATGACCATTTCTCTGGGATTCCTTTTCCAGTGACTGACCAACCTCTCAGTGAAGAACCTTTTCCTCATCTGGTTTTGGTCAGAACTCCCCCTAATGGAGCTTCATTCCAGTTCTTCATGTCTTATCACTAATCACCAGAGAGAGGAGATCAGCTCCTTTCCCTCTTCTGCTCTTCTTGAGGAAGTTGAAGACTGAGATGAGGTCTTTCCTCAGCCTTTTCTTCTCCCAGCTCCAACAAACCAAGTGACTCTGGCTGCTTCTCCCTGCCTTTCACCATCTTGGTCAACCTTTTCTGAATGCTCTCTGATAGTTCCATGATCTTCTTATGTTGAGGACAATAACATAAAAGTGAAAATCAGAGCAATTTGAACAATGGTGTGACATGATAAGGATGCTTTTCCTTAAGAACCTAATGGAACATGTAACTCCACCTGGATAGAACCTTATTACTGGCATAAATTTATTGATATCGGTAGGCTGTCATTAGGGAAATGGATCTTCCACTTAAGAAAATGTGTTCTAAATTTATAAAACTTTTAATTTCTGTCTAGGAAAAGTAGTTTCAGCATATTCCAGTCTACTTTATTGATGAGATTACTTTTGGAACTAAAGGTGATGTGATGAATATGTCAGCCAACTCGGTCAAAACCCCCACTTTTAATATCTGTCATCCAGTGTGTCAGGTTATTTCCCAAGTTCAAGTAACAAACTGATAAACTAAGAATGTATTAGACACAGAAGGAGTACACAAAAGATGATACTGATTTCATTAAAACATTAGATTAGAATCATAACATACACAATAAATTTTAAGCTAATTTTAAACAAAACATGCAAGGGTTAAAATTCTAAGAGCAAAAATATCTTCCTTAGTTCCACATATTTTTAATTTTAAAGTAAATGTGTTAACAGGAAGGGGACTATAACAAACTACAATTTTAAAGTTTAGCTAAGTTTAAATAGCAATAGAATAGTAATTCCAGGATGCTTTACTATTTAATGTAAATTCCTCCCACCCATTCCCCAAGTTAACTTATTGTGCACTTTTAAGAATTTAACATTTTATATAGATGAAACATTTGGTACAACTTTTAACAATTTAAAAAACAATAGAAGATTTTGGTTCTAGGAAATTAATATGTTAAGGGATTTTTTCAGTTTTTAGTGTCTAATTGTAGTAGTCACAATTTAGGCAATAGCCACGTATGGTTCTGCCAGATTCAAAGATATTATTCTGTATCAAACCCTAAAAGATTTTGTTCAGTTACGCAAATGCTCATTCACTTGAATAGTTTTTATTCATATATGTGATCGTATACAACACATTGTTTTACAATTAATCAAAACACTGAAGTCTCACAAAAAGAGTACCTTCTCTTTTCTTGTGTTTTTGCACAATTTTCTGTACAGGCAAATATTCGTAAGAAACTATTTAAACTGTTTATTATGTGTAGCAAATCATGCCTGTAAAACATTTTGTGTCTCTATGTCTACAACAATATATATTATTTTTAATCATTATAATTGGAAGCATCATTGTTATTGAAATAAGGCTTTGTTAATCAGATTTCTTATACTTAGATAAATGTTACTTTGCAAATATATAGGACGGAATATATAGAAAATATCAATACCTCAAACTTTTGTGGTTTTCAAGTCTGACTTTTGTTAATTATCTTTCGGACGTTGTGGGTAAATTGTTGATTATTACATTGTCATAATGTGGGGGAACTGGATTGCACTATCTCCAGAGATTATGCATTACATCAAAATGGATTACCTAAAACTGGTTGAAAACCATTTTTCTCATCATTGCAATTGTCATATTAGTGAAAGAAAACAGTCAGCATTCCATGACCATTTTATTTCTTTAGAATCTCTAAGATTTCCCAGGAGAATAAATCATATAATCAAACAAAAATGCTTGCTGTGATCAATTCTGCAACACTGCGTTACTTTTTCTGGAAAGTCATTTATGAAATAATTAACTGTATCCATGTTATTCAGTGTTGTCTACATACCCTAATAAAACATGATGACAGCAGGCATTGATCATGGAAGTTTGAACATTATTCTATTGTGATTGTTTTCAATATTCAGTTTGATGAAATGAACATTCTGGGTAAATCCAGTCTCCTGAGAATAAAGTTAAAAATTGTAATTACGTTATGAAAATAAAGAAGCATATCACATATATTTGGTGAATTTAAGTTTTATTAAAAATCTCTAGGATGTGAATTACATTTGATCAATAACACAATATCAATAACAAAATATTTTAATCATCAAACTCTTTAAAATAAAAGAAAAGTAGTTCATCCATTAAAATGCAAGTATGTGCATCTATGTGTGGTTATAGCTGTGTACACACAAATAAAACACACGCGTATGAATGATGTACATACCTTGTGCATGTAAGTATGTATATGTTTATGTTGTATTCATACATAGAATCACACAGCAATTTTGAGCCCTCTAGTGGTAAGAAACCTCTCTGTTAAGAAACCATTAATCTCAGCCTAAGTATATCCACTCTAAGAGGCAAGTGTCTAAATGTCTACAATATGATTATGTCTTCATGTAAGTTCAGGCTATCTCACTGCAGTTGGCATGGGTGTGTACATACAAATGTTAGTAACTACACAGATCTGCAAATCATGTTATGGTTTCCGGCATGGTAATTTTTCTGCCTTTTCTTTGTTAAAAAATAAAAAATATCTATTCTGTATTCTTTTGACACATTATTGATAATTTGTGATACATGTTGAAAAGCAAATAAACAGACAAAAAACCCAAAAAATAAAACAAACAAAAAACTCCACTCAATCTCCTGACACAAATACTGTCCAATAAAAGGGAAATGTTTTCAAACACAACATCCTCATTCTCAGCCTTTCATTATATAGCTACCCCTGTAGTTACTTCGGGGAAAGGAGGAAAAAAAAATCTTCATTTCTGTTTGGCAAAGTTTTCACAACATATAACTTCAGCCATCTAAAAGCTTGGTTTCTAGGCTAAGCTGGTTGTTAGTACTCACCTTGCTGTCACTGGAGACAAATAGGTTGTTTGAGAATGAGTTGTCTTGTAAAGGTGCCTGGGAGAGAGCTGGAAGATAGGTGAAATATTTATGGATGCAAGGGTCTCTCCATTCTTCAAGGAGACCTAGATAGCAAACCTGGAATCTAAGTTTTCTTTTTTATAAGGCTAAAATATAATTACATAAGAATCCTAGATTTGAGCAACATCGAATAACACAATAAATACTATTGTTTATAGCAATACTTATAACATATAATGCATATCATATACTCTAAGATGAAATAAAATATTAATATGTATATTATAATAAGATATTAACAAATAAATCTCAGACAGGTTAATCTACGACATGACAAAATCATTCTGTAAGATTACTACTACTTTGAGGAAACTCCAGAATAACATTCAGAAGTGGTTTTTTTCCTGCTGCAGGATAGATTTGATGGGCTTCAGAGATAAAATTTTCTTTCATTTTCCTCTTGGACTCAGTTTAAATATTTGTTCAGGATGACCATCCATATCTGAGACCTTGTGAATTCTGCAGCTGACCTCCAGGAAATTTCTTCAGGAAATTTCTGCAAGAACAAAGGAGCACAGCTATTCAGTGTGGTAAGATTTTTAAGCTGTTTTCTCAGGGAACTCTCACCAGGAGGATCTTAACTATAGCATTCATTCCCTCCATCCAGAGTCCCAAAATTTTGTTGACTCTCAAGAATAGTGAAAGTGTAACTGACATGAGCTTTTATTCATATATGTGATCGTATTCAATACAATTCAGAGATGAGTATCTGTGTTTCTGGAATTATTTAATTAAAAAACTAGTTTATTATTTTATAATTATAATTTGTTATATGACAAGTGCTTAGTACAGGAAAATTACATAAGTTTTAAGCAATTAATTCTCATTTTAAAAAATAACAATTTTGTTTTCAATGTACTAAAGCAATTCAAATATATTATTTTTCAATTGCTTTTTTGTTTATTTTTGACATCTATCAAAATTACATAATTTATGATACAGAAATGAACTCCTAGAAGGGAATTGTACAAATTGATTTTTTTTTTTACATAATTATCTAGGCAAAATATGCAAGACAGAATATAATTTTTGTGTGATAACAGTCCACTTCAGGCAGGTACTGTGGTGTAAGGCTGGAATATACTTCCAGCATGCAAGGTTATGATTATGAAAAAGAGTGGAGTAGGTTATGCCTCACAGAAGAGAACACTGGTGACTTCAAAAGGTGACAAAATTACAGAACTGCAGAATGGGTCAGGTTGGAAGGGACCACAGTGGTCATCTGGTCCAACCTCCCTGCTCAAGCAGGGCCATCCTAGAGCACGTGGCACAGGACTGATCCTGAGAGTTCTTGATATCTCCAGTGAGGGAGAGTCCACAGCCTCTTTGGACAACCTGTTTCAGTGCTCAATCACCCTCACAGGAAAGAAGTTCTTCCTCATATCCTGGTGAAACTTCCTGTGCATCAGTTTCTGCCCATTGCGTCTTGTCTAATTGGCAGCACCAAGAAAAGCCTTTAGATAAGAATACTAAATGTTATTATGAGACTTGAAATGCTAAGGCAAAAATAAATTATAAGTTAAACCATTGCACCTTTCTTGTTTAAAAATCCATTTTCTAGTAGAAATTAAAGAGTCAGGAATGTAATACAATTTATCAGTGCTATGCTTGGGATAAACCATTCTAAATTCATACTTCTCAAAATCAGATGTTATTGCTTAGTTATGAAAAATTTATAACAATAGTATACAATGTCTGGATAAAAGTGCTAGTAGATAAAATAATCTTAATTTTCTCCAAGAAGATGTAGCAATTGCTTTGGCATGAGTAGAATATAATGAAAAAGATATTTTAATGGATGCTTAAGCAATCAGTAATTCTTGACGGCAGACCGATGAAAAAGGAAATTAAATTTAAAGATTGCTAGTGCAAAATCATCAAACCAAGTTGTACTTCCTGATCTTTTGCAGCTGACATCACTATTATCCTTCCTGCATCTTGGAATTATTTCATCAGATCTACAGTAGACTATGATGCTATTCATTGATGTGTCACAGGGAACAACAATCTCCCTATGTGGGAAATCACAATTCATGTGCCACACAAAGATAAAATTATTTTAACACCTTAAATAAAGAACTGCTTAAAAAACTGCCACCAAATGAGCATGGCTAAGAATAAAAAACATACATCAGAGAAAAAAGACAAAGACAAAATTCAGTTTCCATCCTCTAGTATGTACTACATCCTAAATCTTCAGTCATGTGTTTAAAAGACATATTCATGGCAACAGCTAAACAAAGCGTGGGTTCAATTGCTGTATGGGCCATTTGCTTAGGGTTTGAACTTGATCCTTGCAGGTCCCTTCCAAGTCAGAATATTCTGTGACTCTATGATTCTTGTCACACAAAGTTGATTAATAAGGGTGGGAAAGGACAGTCTGTTGGATTTCCTGTGACTTCATGACTTAGGTAACAGGTGCTGGAGTAGATCTTGAAAAGTACCCCTCTTGTTCTCCCATCATTTGGAAACAAATACAGAGGCCAGAACAGGCAACTGAGCAATAGATTGTCTCTGCTGTTCAACGTCATGTCTGTTGTCCAGTAAGGTTAGCAAGGAAACAGCAGGATTTTATGATGTAAGACATAAGTTTCATACAGTCTCTACAGCCTCTAATATTAAATAGGGTCAAGACTTCACCTGAAGAACTTGAACTGAATGCATTTCAAAGAGATTACTAATATGCTTTTCTATTATAAGAATTATATGGTTGTGTGCAGAATCATAAATAATATGAAACATCTCACTTCATGCTCCAAAACAGTTCTGTAATCTTGGTTTTGGGGCTGCTGGGTTTTTTGATTTGGTTTGTTGGGTTTTTTGGGGGGTGATCTGAGGTTTATTTGGGGGGGTGGGAGGAAAGGGGGGTTGGGGGGTTCTTGTGGGCTTGGGATTTTTTTTGCATGTTACCCAGAATTTCTCATCTTCCTTCCCCTTTATTATCTATTCAAATATTTTTTAGCTTTCTGTTCACAGGAGCGCAGAAAGCTCAAATCAAGGATGTGATCTATGGTAATACTTAAAATCTAGTTCTAGTCATTTTTATTTTAAGACAGCTTTGATATTCTGTAGATACAAACTGCTTTCATGAATTCCTGACATATTCCTCTTGCGCTGGACGTATTAAATAAATTTTTTAATAATTTAAATCACTTGATTTGGATTACCATAATTGTAACCATCCATTGTATTTTATTACCCTACCAATCTAATAATTAAATTATTATATGCATAATAATTTTCAAACTGTATACAATATACACTGGTAAAGCTAGCTTCTTTTTAGCTATTTTCATAATGTGAACCCCTGAGTTCCTTATTTCCTTGTGGAAATAAAAATTATCATGTAACAGATCAAAACTTTTTTTTTTTAGTTACTGTTGCATACATTTTGTGAAAATATTTTATTTGTTCATGCCCTCCAAGGATGTGGAAACTAGGGATATAAAAAATAGGTAGAGAGAGGTTAGAACTGGGACAAAGAGAGGTATCCAAAATATCCTAGATACCAATAAGAAAACAGTTTCTAATCCTACTACATCACATCTATCAATTTCATAGCGTACAAGTATTTGATTCAAAAAACTTTTACTTCATGTAGTAAGTGAATAAAATCTAAGTGTGCATAAAAACTCTGTTTGCCATCCCATACCCTAGTCAAAACCAAAACCAAAACCAGAGAGGTAAGTCGCAAAACAAAAAAGGCAAATAAAAAGGACAATCAGACTAGTAGTAATTATAATCTCTAGTTAATTACCAGAAAAGTAACAAATTAACAAATCAACAAATCTATTATGTACCTGAAATGATGGGTAGGATAGTTAATTTCTTATTCTCTGTTATATCCTTTTCTGGATAATAGGACAATTTTTGCAAATCTCACTCTTTCCCAGTTTTCCAAGATAAGTTAAAAATTGGCAATGATTCATTAGTTCCTTTGAGACTTCTGAGCATAAATTACTTAGCTAGGTCATTTGAAACATTCTCATATGGGAGTAGATGTTGTCTTATCAGTGCTTTTTTTCAGATAGAAAATGTTGTGTTTCCACCAACTACCGAATGGTTTGGCCCTAAACCAGCCATTATCTCAGCTTCTCTTACTCTAAAAGAACTTATAACCTTTCTGAGAAACATACAACACAATGTTCAACCCTCCTTTTTCCTAGTAGATAATTCTGTAATCTTAGAGCTCAGATGAAGTAAAAACATTCAGTAAGTTGTGTACATGCTTCTTTCTCAAATACAGCTTTCTCTAGGAGCTCCTCTCTCTTTCTCTGTTCTCTACAGGACTTTCCTTCCCACCTGATCTTGGCAAGAAGTCAGAGTCCCACTTCTAAAAGAAAAGCTAATCTTATTTTGTGTTTATCTAGTTTTGTCCCAGATAACGCAGAAATATACACTGAAAAATCTATATTCTAAACTCTTCTCTGCCATGCTGATGGCTTCTTATAAGCTGGGACTTGATTAGACAAAACAAATTACTTTGTTAATATGTTCAGGTTGGGCTACTTCAGAAAGAGAGGCAAAAAAAGGACTCAGAGAAGCTACTTTCTTCATTGGAAATGCTGTCTAGGGAGTAAAAATTGGATGTAATGTTAATGTTTTAGAGCAGTACTTTGGCAAGAAGACACTTTTAGTATGTGATATTTCAAAATCTGGAAAACATTCCTAGATAATATTACATATTTTAGAGACTCCCTGTACTGGCGGTGTTTTGTTGATACTTTTATATGTGTTTGGATGTTTTTGTTGGCAACTGTAAATTCCAGAATTATTTCTGCTATCAACAGAATAACAATAGGAATGCCTTAAGACTGCTCTTTTCTTTTTGCCTTATTTTTTTCCTTCCACTAAAATAGATATAAAAACATCACACCAAGTTTGGGGAGACAACTGATTTTTTTAGAAAGTTCCCAGTTTGCTAGTGGTTTCTCTGGCTATAATCAATGATTCTTCAAGAATTAACCAACTATACAGGAATTTGCAAATAAATGCTAAGAAATCTGGTGACTACATCTGGGAAGAGGAGAAATGTGATCATCTGGGGTAAAGAATTTAGACTGAAGACAGAGTAATGCAGTAAGAATGCCATTGGATTAGAGAGTGAAAAAGGAGGGAGAGATGGAATGGGTTAGCAAAATTATTGCTGTCAGCTGACCTATAAAATTCTGAAATCAGAACAAACCGAATAAATTGAATAAAGAGAAGAAGCAGGACACATTATGCAAAGAAAAAAAGTGGCACTGTAAGACAAACCAGGATGAGGAAACTTTGGAAGGTTTGCTAAATAAACAGTTAAAAAGATAGGAGTAAGAGAGAAGTATGAAGACCAGATCAAGGACAAAAGCAACTGAGTTTGGATGGAGAAATTAAATAAACACAGTTATTATCAACCTAATACTTATTGGTACATTTTGCTTAAACCCAAAAAATGTGGGGTTTTTGAGTCTGCATTTTTTCAGTTTAATGTAAAGGAAAATAGATACAAAATTATTTTTAAAATAATACATTTAAAGGATAGGTTAGATAAGACCTTGAACAACCTCATGTAGTGACAAGTGTTCCTGCTGATGACAGAGGGTGGGACTAGATGATCTTTAAGGTCCCTTCCAATCCTTAAGGTCCTATGATTCTATGATATTAGGACAGCAAGCTAGAACTGTCAAATGTATATTACAGCTATTCACTATGAAACTTAGAGAGTTTACCTTTCCCACTCCCCCAGACCAAAGTACTGTGATACCAGCTTTGATTAGATCATGCTCTTCTGCTCTTTCCACGGTAAACAACTCAGCCAGATGATTTGTGTATTGCATGTACGGATGAAATTAAACCTTAAAATACATAAAACAACAGATCCTTGAATATCTTCAGGCCTACAAAAAAAACTCCAAAAACATAAAATATGAACTAATATACTTAGGGCTTCAAAAGTCTCAAACTTACATTTGTTTTTCTAATTATTTACGTCTAAATTAAATACTAAGTTGAAATAAAGTAAAATTAAAATATCAGAGAACTGTATTTTACACTTAGACTTTTGAAAAATCCAAATGAGAGCAATTTCCATTAATTTTTTGAGACTTCTTATTTAAAGGTATTACTTTCCACTCTGAATGCACTCATTTTACATAAGATCATTTTAAGTTATTTCAAAGTATCTGAGTGTTTTAAATCTCTTCATCCTAATTTCATACTGATTTACTGTGATTTTTCTGATGCATTAAGTTCATTTAATCGACTATATTATGATAAAACTAAAAAAAATATTGACAGCAGTCAAATCTTGTTCCAAACTTCTTAATATGTTTTTTAAAAAAATAAACTTTTTGAAACAATGTCTTCACCTCTCTACAATGGAATGAAATAATGCATCATTGCTCTAAAGTTAGTATTTTGAATGTCTAATAATACTTAGGATGCACTAAGATCAAGCTTAATATTAATTTTTATGACTCAGTTCTTTTCCAAAATGGCCAATTTTGTTATTCTAATTTTTAAAATAGCAAAGCACTAGGAAAAATTAAAAGGAAAAAGGCATGATACTGTATGTGTAGAAGTAGAAAGGCAGTGAACAAGTAATGACAGATTCACAAGACATTGGCCCAGATACAGAGGAAGAAATACTTAATGCAAGCAGTAAGGTTTAATTAGGCTGTAACTTTTAACAATTGAAGTCAGCTGGGATGTGTCCTGCAGTAACTCAGACCACAAGGGTAAGCATTACTTATGCTTCCACTCACTGGACAGCTGCTGCCAGTATTCACCACTTCACAGTTAGCCAATTTCTAGGACCTCACATATAAGAGAGCTGTGAAAGCTGTAAACCTGTTTTCTCTTCTTTAGATATGGCCTTTCTTTTCATCTGCGTTAACTCTATTCAAGCTGCCAAGACGTGACAATGCATGCAGCGCTCCAACCCACTCCACCAAGCTGTGGCTATAGGGATGGCAGAAATACCTACCATTTGCATTCTGGAAGCATGAGAGATACTCTATTCCACCTCCAAAGAAAGTGGAGGTGCAGTGTCCATATAATTGCAAATTTTAATTAACATAGTAATTACTATCAACAATAATTGTAATAATAATTCTATAGTAGCCATATCTGAAAGAAAGGGCTCAGTCTGGTGGTGAAGATTTTTGCTGCCTTTTCCTCATGCTGAAGAGATTAAAAGCTGAACACAAAAGAACAGAAAATAAAGGTGTTATATTTGGGCACTTACTCCTTGACAGTTTTGCTAAATATTCTATTCTTATTATTTGAGTGGGCAGATTAATGGCTGCACGGTGCCTACATAAACCCCTATAATGATGTTCAAAGTCTTTTTCATAGGCTGTCTTTGTATTTCTCTCTCTCTCTGCTGGTACAACTGCCTATGAGATGCTTGAAACACACCATCCATAGTAAACAATGAATAAGAGAAGAAATTCTGTTAAACTCCAAAGAATATTGCAAATCAAAAATTTCTTATTATTTCTCATTAAAATGTATTAATCTATAGTGTATCTTAAATAAAAGTTGAGAAATTGTTTTAAGAAGTTTGTTAGCAGATGCCTTTTAAGAAGTTTGTTAGCAGATGCCTAAGATACAGCTTAGCAATTTTACATCTATCCTTAGCTAAGAAATTAGACTGCAGAATATTAAAAATAAATAAATATCTCTTTAATCTCTACTGTTTTAAAACTACAATGAACAAAGATGGAATAAAGCAAAATAGTAACCTGCAAAAAAGATCTACAAATTTCTTTTCTCTTAGGTCAGAGCATAAATACAGTAGCAGATTTGCCTACTCCTTTCATGAAAGTAAGATCAAATTATAAGTATTTATAAAAAGCACAAAGTTTGCTATTTGGAAGTTTTCAATGGGTAAATCTCATAGTATTTTTATTTCCCTTTGTCAACATAGGGAATGGCTCCTTTTCTCCCTCCTGGGAGGAATTCTTCTCTGCTTTTCTATAAAAATGACTAGAACTTGAACCAGTGAACATCTGAAGCAGGAAAAGAAATAAAATCTAAGAAAAGTAAAAAGTTTGAAGGCAACTGGAAATTGACAAATAAGAGCAGAAAACTATGGCAGTTTGCCAACCAGCTGCGAAAACTAATTCAGCTTTAGATAAAGAGATTTTAAAGGGGAAAAGGACAAGAAAACTTCAGAAAAAGGAAGAATAAAGGGCAAAGAATAAATCCTTAGAGCTGTGTTAAAGACGAAACATAGGCAGTGCTTTGTTGTTTTAACTGCAGAACTGCAAGAGGGGCTTTTCATTGAGACTTTGAATA
This sequence comes from Camarhynchus parvulus, assembly GCF_901933205.1. Lineage (NCBI taxonomy): Eukaryota > Metazoa > Chordata > Aves > Passeriformes > Thraupidae > Camarhynchus > Camarhynchus parvulus. Next base: position 33,410,452 of record NC_044575.1, read on the forward strand.
GCACCAAAGAAACAGGCAGAATAAAGTGGAACCACTGAAGTTTTCCTTAATGCAGTAGCTTATAGACAGCCACCCAAAAGGGATTTAAAATAAGCTTTTCCAGACAAATAGAAATTATTAATGTCAGTTAGAGTTTTCTTCGCTAGTCTACATATGGGCATAAGAGCAAGTGTTACACACGGTCCTGTGTACAAATTCATGGTGAAAATGACTAAGATTGTTAGACAAAGAAAATTAAGTAGTTGAAAATATCGATGGAGGCCACCTTTCCTTGGAAGAGAAAAATATTTTATATTATCTGCAAGATTTTTTTTTTAGGTACATCATATTTTTTATTTCATGGTCAGAGAGCATGTGAAAGAATGAAGTGATGAGTGCTGTCTGATTACAACAGCAGACCAAAATAGCAAGCTGGCATATAAAATAGCATGAAGGAAGGTGGTCACAGGCTCGTCTTCTCATCTGTCACTGGGCCTTTTCATCAAGCTGTGAATAGCAAGTCAGCATGACGTACAGCTGCTGGTTATTGTGTAGAGATCTAATGACTGCATCTACTGTGCCCCACTGCAGCATACTCAGAAGTTCCCTTAGGACAACATCTCCTGACCAGTCAGACTATGCAGAGTGTATGGGCCACTCAGGGGCCCTCCAAACACCACCTCAGAGCTCACAAGAGGATTCCCTGAGAGTGCCAGGCTCTGAGTGAGCTCACACATGCCCTCTGTATGAACCAGATCCTTTCACCTCCATTATTCACGGCGTGACTGCTGCGTGAAATTCCCAGGGCAGCATAGCATGACTCTGCAGCTTTCATCTGGCATGGGCAGGGGACACAAGCTCTTTCACATTACAGCATGCACCTTAGGTACATAAAAAATCTGGCATTAAGAAGACAAGAGCAATTTTGGCTCACATCAAATAAAAAGACTTGACATGTGTAACTACTACGAAAGTTGAAGTCTCTCATTTCAGACAAGCTTAAGCAAATGAGGGATTGAAGCTATATTTTATTGTTTATGGCTACATTTTCCCGCAGTCAGCTGCTTCAGAATAACGATAAAATTCCTAGTGATAATTGTTTTTCTTTTGGGAAATTTCTTTGGCAGTTTTTATCTGCTTGATAGTTGTTCTGCTACTCATCAGTGCTGAAGGCTATACTTTTACTGGGGTGTAACAAGTGAGTTTGTGCCTTCCATTACCTGAAAGCTTCCAAACTTTGTCACCATCCTTATTTTCTTTTGTCTCATCCCATTCCTAACTTTTCATTCTATATTTCTGCTAATGTTTCACATTAGGTATTTTGGATTTTCTGAATAGAAAGTGCTTTAATTAATATTTTGGCATATTTTTAGTAAATATTTCTTCCCTTGGGTATGCGTATCTTACAATAAGTATGTTATTTGAATATGTCCCAGCTGTGTGAGTGAACCATATCCAATGTTGAACTGCAAGAGAAGGAAAATTATTCAAAAAATGTCATTTTTGTTCACATTCTTCCTATAACATGGAATTTTTTTGCAGTCTTTTTGGTACATCACCAAATTGGGGGTGGGGGAGGTGGGGTGGAAGAGAAAGAGGAAACAAATTATTTGACAAAATATCTGGGCTGGAAAATTAATCTCACAGGTTTCAAATGGCATTCTTCCCATCAACGTCAGTGAGTCCATCACAATGTCTTCCAAATTATTATCTGTCATTTGTGATGAGGAGTAAAAATTCCCTGGAGTGAAGACAATTTTGATATAGCATTGAGAGTACTTACACCACTTGGTAATGGAAAGGTATTTTATTATCATCTGCTCTAGCATTTAAATGCTGTTATTTGTAATTTGTACAATAAAGATGCTGCTAGTAACTAAATGAGAATTTGTGAGTCATGAAAAAATAACAGGAAGGCATCTGTTATGGCTTTCCATCCTGTTATTCTAGATATTTAATAATAATTGCTGAAAGTGACTAGGGATGTCTGCCATTCCATTGCTCCATCAGACAAACACCTCCACTGACATTAAGGCTTTTACTAATGTGAATAAGAGTTTGTGGAATCAAACTTTGCTTCACCAACTAAGGACCTTAATCTGGCAGTGACCAAACCACAGCTCTGGAACCACAGGAAGAGGAACTGTTGGAGAAGTGGCTGCCCATGTGTGCATCAAGTTCAAAACATTATACATGTGTTCCAGGATAGTGGGGGTGTTACTGGCACTCCTGTTATCTCCCAAATGCATAAAATCACATTTCCACCATATGGATTCTGAATTCCTTTTTAATATGGATGCTCATGCATGATTCACTACTGTATTACTTCTGGACTGTTCGTTGAGAAATAGCATGCCATATTGTTATAATAATGTAACCTTATCTGTGATTTTAGCAGAGATAAAGGTCCCCTTTTTTTTGTTTAGATTTGTCAGACCATAAAACTGAAATGTTAGTGTTACCTTTAACAGTATCTAATTAGTAACTGTTCCTACTCAACAACTTTCTTTATTTTTATTGGCTTGAGTTACACTGTGTTTTTTTGAAAGTGTTCCATGGATCGACTTTTTGTACTTTCTTTAAAACTTCATTATATTTTGGATGACAAAGTAATTTTCATTTCTATATTTTTAACCTCCGTAATTTTCATTTCTATATTTTTAACCTCCTTTATCTAACTTTTTACTTTGATTTTTCTCTACAGAATTGCATATGTTTACTCATTTGTTTAGATAACTTTTAATGGAAATTTGCATTTTCACATGGACACCCTAATACTTTTAGATGAGTTGTGTTTGCTTTCCTAAAAGCCATTTTAAAGGTTGGCCCTCTCCATTCCCTTTAAAAGTCATGAAACTCTCCCTCTGGGATATAGCCTAGGATCCTAGAAGGTGAACAGATTAGCAAAAAAAAAAGAAACACAAATAATTTGCAGCCATATCAGATTGCTTTGATAGTCTCTGTAAACCACACTGGAGAGTAGTCTTGTCCATCACTCAGAGAGCTCAGGTACTGCAAAGATTGGCTTCTTGGAAATATAATTTTTGTATCTTAAAGTTACACATGGAAGTTGAAACAATGTATAAGATGAGCATCTTGATGAGAGTAGTTTGATAAGTTTCTTCTACCTGTAGAACGGTTTGACAAATTTTTATAGCATTTTGCAAACCTTTTTGTTCTGTCTGTATTCATGGCCTGTTGTGTCTCCAAATCAGAGCTAGAAATTACTTCATCCTTTTTTGGATACTTGATGTTTATCATAAGGGCCTGAATTTTCTGTACCATGGAGAAACCTTTAAAGGATTTCTGTTGAAAATATTTTCTTTCTGGTATATTTAAGCTTTGAGAGCTTTGAAAATGAATGGGTGGCAAGGGCCTTGGAGCCATCTAGTTATAAACCAAAAAAAAAGGTAGCAGAGGCACATGAATTATAAATGCCCATCAGAAGTCCAGAACTGGAAAACCCCTATAGAGAATTTAAAGAAAAAAAATTAATTACTTTGAGCATACTAAGATTGCATTTATTGGCTTTTCTTAATAATATTACAGTTGAACAATAAGGCTGTTCCATTTTTTGAAAAAAATAATATTAACTATTTTTTTTTAGATAAGAAAGCTTTTTAAATGATGAAAAACCTGATTCCCTTTCAGTTGGTTGAAGGAACTAAATCAAATATTAATCTCATCAATAAACTCACTGCTAGCATGTAAGTCTTAATCCACGCCAGCGGAGCACTGCAATATTTAATGGTTTTTTTTTTTTTGACAATCTGCATCATTATTTACAAATCACTAAGTGTAGAGATCAACAAAGAAACTCTAGGAACTAGTTTTGATTGCAGCTGTTTTTTGTTAACAAATCTTACCAGCATCAGAGGCTTCAGCTAATAAGCCAGCAATTTTCTACCCAGTTTTTCTTGCTATTTTTTCTCTCTTTTATGCTTTGTGGAAGGTAGAGACCTGCCAGTGTTCTACCATTCCAGCAATGTATGGAATGTCCTAAAGCACAAATATATAATAGAAATACTGCTTGTTCAAGTTAAAGTTATCGATTTGTTTCTTTGTCAAACTTAACACATTTTCGTATTTTGTCTCCCAAGTTTTTGGTTTACTACCTAAGCCATTAATATTATCTGGCTTTTAAATTATTTTTCAAATTTCTTTGGGCATCAATAGGATACAGTATTAGTTTTGTACTCTGGAAATCAGTTTTGTCAACTAAGTAAAATATTTTTTAAAGAATGTAACTCTGTCAGAGAATTCTAATAAGTTTATAACTGTATTAGTTTACAGCTGAGCAGGCTGAAAATTTTCACAATATCCACATTGTTATTGGAAAGTTCAAGAAGCATCTTCTCCTCCTTTTTAGTGCATTTTTGATCAGCACTACCTACAAATCATTCAGTGTGCCCATCACACAGGTACTGGATGTAGGAGCCTAAAGCCTGTTTAGATTATGCTCTAAAACCTTGCAGCGTCTTATGATCTCTGTTTCTCACTCTTGTTGCTCAGTATCTTCTATGTAGATGCAGATTAATAGCAAACCAACCCATATGCACAGCATAATTATTGTATTACAAATTAATACATATTATTCCCATCATTTAAGTAAATTACTGATTACAACAATTAAAAATTCTTCTTTTCCTAGGAGATGTATTATAATTGGTAGCAATATATTAGTAAAGATATTTTTTCAAATGTGCCTAAAGGTGCCATGCAGCCTGGCTGCTCCCTGGGCGGTTGTAGCGCTGGGGCTTTCCATGAATGTCTGACACTCACTGCCTGTTCCAGCCCCTCTCCTCTGGGCAGGGGGACAGCCCCAAGGGCTGGGCCATGGCAGATGAGGGCAGTCCCAGCTGGGGTCACCCCCATGGGGGATGCTCATGGAAATGCAAGCACTCAGTGCTGTCAGAGCCATTCCAGTTGGAGTGCAATGGTCTTTCTGGCTTTGCTCGCTTGTCAGGTGAAACGTCACCTACAGTAATTGCATAAATGGTATTAGTGGAAATTCTTATCTTAGCCTTTCCATGATATTTCAGATGAACAAGTGAGTTTATATACTCTCTATGATTTAGTGCACATAGTCACTGCTGCTGTTACGGACTTGTACTTAAAAAATAACATATCACTTCCACAATTTTTTTAGGATCCTTTAAAATAAAAGTTACATATTGTTGAATTTTTTTTCTATGCGTTCATTAGTAATTTTGAATAAATGACTTTATGAATTTCACATTACAGATGACAATATAAAGCACTGTTACCTTTTTTTTTGATCTGCAGACACATCATAAATCTTAAGAAGTCCTTACATATATAGAATTATTCACATGAGTTTGCTTCTTTCAGTTGATTTATTAGTCAAATTAATTTGTTACTTAGATGCTGCTTTATCCTTAATTATTTACTAAAGCAACCCCTTGCACTAAATAATCTTTAGAACTGATTTCTAAAAAATAAAAATATAACCTATGTTTCAAGTATCAGACAAAAAAAAGTCTTTGTGTAATACTATTTGTCTGTACAGAGTAAATAAACAAATTATTTTTAATAGGTGCATGCAGTTCTTCAATTTGGTAGCTGCTTTTGCCCACGCTACCCATGCCTTGTGATTCATTGAGGTCTAAAAAATTGCTCCCAGAACATCTGATATACTGTTTTTATCCAATTAAGTCAATAGTCACAAGGATTTGGAGTTCTCCATTAATACTTTGTGGTAAAAAATTGGTTGATACTAACCTGTCAGCTCAAGTGGATTAAAAGCTGGATGTCATTAGTAGGTTGTGGAAACACTCTTAATCCATTTTAGAATGAAGCCAGACAGGTTAGTTTAAATCATCTTAGCTGGGTTTCAATTAGCCTAAACCCATACTATGTACCAGTATGATGACATCCACATATGTCTTTTTAATCTATATTTACTTCAGCAGTTTCTTTCTCACATGCATTAGTCAGCATCTCTCTTCGGAGCATAAGTGCCCTCCCATGTCTGTCAGCTGAGCTGTTCTGTGCACTCATATCTGCACCCACTGCAGTCAAGCTATCAAAATGTGATTATCAGTTCAAGTGTTTCTAAAATTCTTTATAGGGAAGGTGCCATAGAGCTTATATGAAATTAAATTTCAAAATATTAATTCATTATTTGAGCTATGCTAAATTTCCTTCTTGCATCTAAAAAGTTACATTTGGCAGAATGAAACTGCATTTAAGTGTTACAAACTGTAGGGAATACTTGCCTGGAATACCTCTGTGTGCCTCCTTAGATATCAGTGGACCTATACTGATACACGTAACTGAAAGTGGAGCAGGAGCATCATAACAGTGGAGAATGCATCAAAATGCTTCATGTTCTGGATATTTATGGAACAATATGAATTCTTCTGTCCCCTAATTAAAACTACCCTATAGCAATTGTTGGAAATAATTTGCTACTCAAGCAATTTACTGTTGTCACTTTGGGCAACATTCTAAGTTACTATCCCCTTATTTACTAAGGGAAAACAGATGCATTCTGATCTCCCACAGCTCCATATGATCCCCCCGTAGTGATGTGACAGGGCCACACACTTTACGCACTTACACTCAGAAGGCAGCACTTCAGACAGCTCAACCCTTTTGTCTGATGATGGATCTCCCCTTCAGGCTCATCTCCTTTTATGCCCACCACCACTCTTAATCTACTTTCTCTCTGTTATTGTCCAGTGATTCACTTGGTCGTTAACCTTGTTATCATTCCAAGGGGGCCTTGGTTACAGCTGTTCTGCAGCCTCTCAACCACGTACACCTCGAGTCCCAGAAAGTGCAATGGTCACAGAGGAGACATCACAAGAAATAGTTGAGGCTGAGTCCCAGCTATCTTGTACACTATTAGATATAAACCAGGCATGAGAGGTTACTTCTTGCAAACCCTTCATCATTTGAGGCCCAGCATTAAAATACACCTATTTTTAGTGTTTGACAGTGTTCAAGGATAAGATAGCAAAGTAACCAAAAATCCTGAATGGCTAATATAGCACTTAAATTTCATAATAGTTGGCTGGTTTAGAGGAGCAAGGATAGGTATTGAATGAATTCAGGAGAGGAATAGAAAGAGAGAAGGAATGACCCAGTAATGTCAATCTATTTCATGGACTGATACAAACAGTGGTTCTTAAACTACAACTTGCTAAGTTTCTGTCCTGCTCTGTGTTTTCTGTCCACTGGAAGGTGCTTCTTTTGAATTAAAAAATGAACATTTTTTGATTATACGTACATAAACAGAAAAATTGGAGCTATATCTGCCTTCAAGAAGAGAGAGGGTTTTTCCACTGGTCATGGTTCTGGGTGCCAACCTAACACTGGTGGTTGTATGGAACTGGACAAGCTAAGGCTCCCTTCATTTTTCAGTCCATGTGGAAATGTATTTTCTCAGCACTGCAGCCATCACCATGTGATCTAAAACACAATGAAGCCTGATTCCTCAGAAGGAAGGATTCTGCAAGTGTCAGCCCTGCTAACATTATCCATCCCTTTTGGCCAGTTAGTAATGAGATTCAAATTGCAAATCTTTATTAGCCCAACTTACTTTCACCAAAGGGAAATTTAAATTTCTTGTCCTCAGTAAAATATTTGTGCAACTGTATAAAGTTTTTTTTCTGCTCCATTTTTTTTTCTTCAATTCCACTGAATCTTCCTCTCTCTTCTTTATTGTAACAGGAAATGAAGAATCAAAGAATCTTCATGATTTATTTTGATCTTGCATAATTTGAAAGTTAGAATGAAATTTTAATAATTTTAATAACTTTCAGGCATAGAAAGTTTTGATTTGTTTAAAAAAGAAAAGAATATACTAAAATGTGCTTATCAGTGCCTCTGTTTTACTGCCTAGTTTTGCAATACTTCCTTTGAATTACCAGATGGGAGGAGTTACATAGTTACAATACAAAATTTCAGAGTGCAAGGCCTCAACACAATACACGTTGTTTAAGATGCTCTTCATGTTTTGTATTTTGTATATTTTAGAGTGTTCTCCCTTGGAGCACTGAGACAGTGCTTAGAAGATTTATAAAAGAAGTTCTTGGAAGTGAAGTAAAGCAGTACACATAGTATTTTTAAGGTAGGGATTACTTTTTAGTTACTTCTGAGGAATATAACAAAGTTTAAACAAAAATAACGCTTCATGCTTACAGAGACAGAAACAAACCCAGAGTTAAGATGTTAGATGCTTTTATTCCAATAGTAATACATCTGGATCTGTTAATCCAAATGACATTGCAGTGAACATCACATTTATATTCTTTAAATGTGTTTCATTCTTTTGTTCCTCAAGGTTTTCAGTACATAAGAATACTATGGAAATTATTAAAAAGCCTGACACCAAAATGAGTAAACAGTTTACTTATTTACATGTTTTATTTAATGTAAAAAGTAGGATGTTTTCAATCTCTTGGCATGCAGTTAATGTCTATGGTAACATTATTGTGGTTGAGTCAAAAATACAAGAAAACAAAACTTTTGGGTTTTTTACTACATTTTTTTAAGCAGTCTTCAAACAGTGTGATATCTGTCAGTACTGAAGTATAATTATGTTCCAAACAAGACACAGCATGGTTTAGAGCACAAATAATCTCTTTTCAGTCATTTCTGGCTCTGTGATAGGCCAATGTGACTCTGGACTATGTTTACTGGGAACCACAGGCCCTGAAGAGCATGGTGCTGAGATGTCCCCATAGCTTTAAACTATGACAGCAGAGTTCAACTTAGATTATTGGTTTGGGCATTTGGCCAACATTACTGGAGCTTCTGGCGACAGTATGAGACAAAGAAATAAAGACAGAAATCAAGGATTCAGTAATGAACCCTGGGGCTGGAGCAGAAACTCCAGCAAGGTGTGATTGAAAAAGGTGGAGAAACACTACTGAAACACTACTATGCTACACATTTTATAGGCCATTTCATAGAGGAAAAAAATATACATATTTGCAAGCATGCATATTTTTAGAAGTGTACACACACAACATACTTAAACAGAAATATACTGCTGTATAAACATTAATTTTGCATTTAGTGTCTGTAATATCAGGTGAAATTCTAGCAAGGTTTTTATATTAAACTCCAGAAAATTGTGTTGGTAGACATTTTTGAGAGGAAAACAAAGTAAAATGGATATTCTGAGCTACTGCAGTTTGTCAAGCTGTTCAGTTTTATTCAGGACATCTTAGGAATGTATAAATAAAGACAAAGTGGCAAAATATCCAAGTGCTTTCAGATTTAAGGATACAACATACATTCCCCCTGCCTCAGAAAGCAATTATTTAATTTAAGAATGCTTGCTGGCATCAGTGTTGATTTTGCTGGTAGACAGTGAGTAAACAAGCTATAATGCTGTCTACAATATAAACTTCTAATCCTAAAGTCTTAGCTTGCTACTGTCAAATTCAAGGGCAAAGCTCCAGTTGACTTCACTGGAGCAGGGATGAAGTATGGGACTAAAGAAAATTCAGGCTAGCTTGAAATTTATTGCACCGAGATTCATTTTTATTGCTGTAAATATTTCCTATAAACCACTTTTCTCTACAAAAAAAAGTTTCTGAGCATCTGTTTAGCATTTGTACCTTACTCAGTGCAGCAGTCTCTATTTCTACCACCAACCTAATTTTTCAGAATTTATGTAAGTAACTTAATTCTTTTTGGTTTGGCACTATATTTTGGACTATTAGCCCCCAAATTGTAGATATTTGCAATAAGATATGCATAAGAAGAATAAAAGTTTTAAGACCCAGTTTCCCTAGTATACCTGTTAATCTACTTAACTGAATCCTTCTTTCTCTGATCATTTGCCTTATATGTAAATATTTTCTTCAACATTTGTCATGGAGCTTATAAATTTTTTCTCCCCCTATGTATTTTACCATGTAGTCTTCAAATTTCTTATATAAATTAATTCTTGACTAACTTTGTATCCAGGGCTGGGTTGCCTTTGCAGTTGCAATTTTGTTTCTATTATCACCTACCCCAATTCTAGGTTTTTTTTAAAGCTATACCTAAAAAGGAATAGTTTTTATGGCTTTAAATCAAACCTAGAAATAAGAAAGTCTACATACAGCATGATCATAAGTCCATTTCCTCAGGTGCTTATTCAATTCCTATTTCTTTGTGTTCTGTTTTTCAGCTGTTAACTGATCTTTTTCTTCCTGTAAACCCTGCCTTAGAAATTTTCTGTTAAATTAGGAACAAATTCAAGAATAGCATTCAGTCCAATCCCAGTACTTTTCAAAATGGTACTTTATAAAAAACTTACTTTCAATTTTAGAAACTCCAGATTACCCATCATCTGGTTTCCTCAATGAAAGCCTAAAATGGGAGAGTTCCTTTTAACTAAAAGCCTTATGGAATAGAGGGAAAAGTGGTGCTTGTTCCATTTACCTGAGAAGTTAAATTCTTTACTTCTCATGAGTCCAAAATATCCATTAATGTGTATGGAAGTTTTTGATCTGTGAAAATTGCAGGACAAGCCCCGATATGCACCACTATTTATAATACAGAAGAAGGTTAGCAGAATGCCTTGTTCTCTATAAGAATAAGTAACTGACCCGGCATTTGTCACTCAGAAATAGAAGTAAAAGAGATGTGTTACAGGCACTGTTATAAGTTCCTTAAAAAGGCCTAAAGTAACTTAAAAAAAAAAAAAAAAGTGGGTTTTTTAGTATTGCTCTTTAAGAATGTATGGAAAAGGAAAAAAATCAAGTTTAGAAGCCTTATGTCACCTTCTTTTTTCTAAAACAAAATGTTGTTCACTGATTGATATAACTAAATGATAGAGGGTCTGGGGAATGAGACATTAACCAGAAATGAGACAGCCAGGAGATGGGAGACAGCATAACAAGTATGCACAACGTGGAAGAATAAGAACAGGCCACTGGACCAATCAGTTGCTGAGTCCTTGAAATCTGCCTTCACTTACGGCTTCTGAGCTTAAGCAATGACATGTGCTGCTTTTCCTCAGAGGAAGAAAAAGTCTGGAACAATACCTGCAAGGTCCTTCTCTCATGATCTAGTCTAGACAAAGATCAGCATAAAATATATTGTGCTGGCAGGAGGATTGTTGTTCAGCAGGATGCTTGTCTCATCTGGCTTACTGAGATACTCTAGTTCTGACTTAGATGGTCAAAACACCCTTCTGAAGGACCTCCATTGACTAAACAAGGAGATAAACGTCAGCTTGTGAGAAAAAAAAATGGAAAACGGAAAAATTAGAAACCATTTTACTCCAAACCCTGTGCCTCACTTCACCCTCGGAGGTTTATTTACGTTTCTTTCTTTACTGCAGCATGGGAGGCAGTGTGAAACTCCCTTATTTTCCATGGCACAGCAAGTGTTTCTTGATGAGTCAGTAGGGTTGTACAGACTAGTGCAGTCAAAGGATGAGAGTGCAGTTACTGCCATTCCACAACTTAACCAGGTTTACAGGGGAAATATGACAGCTTTGCAAGATCTACTTTTCCATTTCCTACTAAAACATGTATAAAAACTCCTGCTACAAGGTTATAGATATATGTAGACTACATAATGGAATTGGAACTATTATAAAACTAATGCCTTTTCGGTTTTGTTTGATTTAGAATTTTTCTAGATTTGTTGTTGACATGTTAAATAATTTTCTCTATGTTTGAATTTTCTTTTATTTTCTTTTGAATTTCTTTGAAAATGTGTGGAAAAAATTACTCTTTTACATTGGTGATAATTAGATAGTTCAGTGGTTTATTTATCTTTTCTAGTAGACTAAGATTATATCTTAACTAATTCTAGAAAAGAAAGGACAGACAGATTTTTATTTTAATAAAATAGATCAACATTTGTTATTGTAAAATGTACCTAAATATTATGTATACTTCAAGAAGTTTAGGGTGAAGTGGCATTTAAATGAAGTCTAGTCATAGAAGTCATGCTTTCTTTATAAGAATTTTTCATCTTACAAACAAATTAACAAATATTAGAACACTTAGAAATGCAAAAAAATTTTGTTTGGCTTTTACATAATCTTTTCCAAGCCTGTGCAGCCCTGAACATTTTTATAAGGCATTGCTTGAAATTTGCAGAAACCTGCATTATTTCATGGTTATAGAATCTCTCACAAATAACCCCTGTTTTAGAAGGGACAGAACAATTCAAAGTAGAATTTTACAATCGCCCGAGAAATTATAGATTTTTAATGATATCAGATATGTATATTTTGATCTGAAGTGTAGGCTTATAGACTCATTTGGCTATGTATATATGCTATCAGAAAGATAAAAAATATGATATATGTGTCTGGGTTCTACCACATATCCATTTTGCTTTTGCCTCTATAATCAGCTCTGCTAAAATTAATCAGTCCTGGCCTGGGTACTACTAATAGAGACTGAATTAAAAGGTGATTCTCCAGAGACTATCAGTAGCTTAGGAGGATCACAGATGGACCTCCTTCTACGTGCTGAAGTCTTCCACAGCAGCCCTCACAATATTAATTCTGGAAGTCAGCAATTTGGGTTTCTTTCACCTAGAAGGACCAGTTTTCCTCGCAAGTGATCCAAAATAACAATATGAAGCCCACCTACTTTCCTAGCATTGACTTTACACAGATTTCAAAATCAAAGACCAGTGTATTAAAAAGGATTACTTGGAGTTCCCAACACCTTGTGACATACTTACTCTCTGGTAAGGATGAAGCATATCTTTGTAGGGCAGATCTGGATTAAGGTATTATTTTCTCAGAGAGTTAGGAACTATCAATGTAGTCAAGCTCAACTGCAAGGAGAATTGCTGTTACTATTTTTCAAGGAGGTTAAATGACCTATTTAAAGAAAATGAAAAAAAAACCAACAAACCAACTAACCAAACAAGCAAAAAAACCACTAACCAAGTAAAAAACCCAAACTAAAACTGAAGAGAAACAAGGCACTCTTCCAATATACAAGAGAATCAGAAAACAAATGTCCCATTCCTTACTACCATACCAAAATAAACACACGATTGCTTTGATACACAAAAACCAGTGTAAAATAGAATAGTCCTACTACACTGAACTGTTGGATAAATAACAATCTCATAGAAAATCACACAGCTTGAATAATACTTTGGAAATCTCAAATTTTATTTTTAAACCCACTGCTTTACTATAAGAAACAATATGTAAATGACAATATTTCTAAAATCAATGAGAAATTTCTAAAGAGCCTTTCCAAGACTCAGGAATTTGAAGTTTTGATTTGTGCTAAGACATTAGAATTCTGCAACTGTAAACCTCAGTTTATTCTGCCTAAACATTAAAAAAAAAAAAGGGAACAGGAAAAGTGAGAGAGAGCAAGGGTGAGACTAAGAAGAGAGTATTAGGCAACTATACAAGAAACATCTCTTTTTCCCCTTCAAACTACATTAATTACTTGTCCTTTGGCATACACTTTTTCAAGTGTTATTTAATTAAAATAAATGAGAAACATTCAAGGTAAATTTAGCATAACAAATTATATTAGCCTCATGACATGATAAGAACATATAATACTGTTTCCAACACTTTTTCTGGTGGATTTATTCTGTTGTGTGAACATCATTTGTGCTCTTCATTTTAGGAAAGGAACTTATTGCTATTTAAATCCTTTTCAGATAAAAAAGAACATTTAGTTAAACATATTATATTATGCTGTCTCTATAACAAATTTTACTTCACTGTGCTTTGTGAAGTGCATACATGTAAGGCGTTGTAAGATTTATAACTGCAGAGGTTTTGCATATTTTGATTGGTCAGAATTAGAATACATGTATAGATATATCTTCTGATCCTAGGAAACTGGGATCTATCTTCATTTTAAGAATAAAAGAAGAAAAACAACCCCTGGTTATTACAGAAGTAATTTATCTGGATTACAAATCAGATTTTTATACATAAATGTAGGGCATGCTTTTGCAAAATAATTATAATCTATACTCATAGCTTCAGGGTTTTATTCCTTATACTTTTTTTGTCCCAGTAGATGAATATCAAACTTTCTTAGTGTACTTACAAAAAAAAGGCAGCTGCTTAAAAAGGTAAAAACTCATCAGACACACAATTTAAGGTCACCTCAATAAAGTGTATTTTTAAACTCTGGCATGCCAAATAGATATTTCCTACTTACTTTTAATAAGTGTAGATTCCTAACTATATTAGTAAAGAGGACTTTTTTCCTCTTTTTAGTTCTTTATTGAAATTTGCATTATGAAAAATGAATGCATTCATTTAGGAGGAGAAAGGAATCAATAAATTATGTACTTTGACTTATCTATCTGCATGAAGTCAATTGGATTGAGGGAAAATATCGTTAAAGAACTCCTCAGTGTCTAAAAGAAGAGAGTTACTTCATAATGTGTAGGATGGAAAAATATCTGGTTTAGACTTAAATTTGACTTTTTAGGGTGGCATTAATTATATAGTATTCAAAACATAATTAGAATCAGGAGCTATATCATGTATTATATGTTGTATAAGTTGATTTGTACTCACTAGTTATAACTTATATTTTATATGTCTTCTAATATTTTAAAATTTCTAGATGGCCCACTGGGAGGTGGAGGCCTTCACAGGCTGAGATACAAAGTCAGGAAGAGGCTTTAAAGATATCCTTTTTACCCCCTGGCTATGTAGAAAATTTAGGTGTTCAGTCCAGAGGAGTAAATTCAGGTGCCATCTAAAATTTAGGAGGTGCTAGAAGCCCGAGTAAGATCAAATGACTCCTAAGTAAAAGAGGCCTCTTAGGAGTCCTATTCTTTAAAAAAAACCCAAAAAATCAAACAAAAAACCAGAAGACACTAACTAACCAAAAAAACCCCAAACTCAAACCAAACAAAAAACCCAAACAACCAGGTAAGCATTAGCTTTATTGTGCCAACAGGGAACAGGAATTTGGCAAAAAGGATTTGGCCATTCTGGAAGCCCAAAACAACTGCTTTCCTTTAATCTAGAAAGCATTTTAAATTTAAAGTTTCATGTCCATAGTAAAAAATGATATTCAAGCACAACATGAAGAGCTATCCCTAATGCAAAACTGGAAACATAGTAATAAATTGAATTAATAAATAAAAAAATGAATATACCCACTAGATCTACCAAAATTGTTAATACATTTATTGAACTGTAATTTGAAGAAAAAGAGTGGGTATCTACAAGCAGCAGGAGCCTATCTGGGATAGAGGAGAAAGCTGAATCTTTTTTCTCTCTAGGTGTTTCAAAAGACAATTGGATCCTTTCAAACACAAGTAGTGTAAGACAAGGTGAATTCCTTCAATCTCAGAAACGCTATGCCTTTGAACACCTATATACCTATTGAATAACATTTCCAAAATGTTACATTTTCTGCTAATAAGAAATATTTGACAGTTCATATGTCATAAATCAATGTTCCAACCGTTCCCTTTGTTTTCAAGAATGATTCTAAATATTGATGCTATGCCCCTGTGGATCTTTTATAAAATAATTCGGTTATCTGAACAGTTTTTCATCTGGGGAATTGAGGTTTTTGTGGAACTGCTTTATTAATAGTATTCTCTGCATAATTTTTTCCCTTTAATTTCCAAGTCAGCAGTCTAAATGTATAAAAAAGATGGTGAATTAAGATAATCACTACTTCTCTGTTTGTGAGAAGGCTTAAAATCATACTTCTTAAAGATTTGATTTCTCATGGAAAAGAAATAACAGGAAAACAAAGATTTTAAGCTGGAATTGTCCAAGATGAAAAAGTGAGTAAAGTGAGAGATGAAGAGGAATCCATAGGACTTCGTTTGCAAACAAGCAGAGTATTCGTTTCGACATGCTATTTTTGAAACTGGTTAAGTCACAGGATTTTTGAAACAACACTGTTGACCTTTTATTTTTTTCCTTTTTTGGTGACAAATAAATTAGAGGGAGAATCTCCCTAGTGCAGCTATATTTTAGTAATCAGGAGAGTGATCAAACTGTGCACAACAAGAAAATACAGCATCTTAAATTTCTGTCACTAAAATTTCAGAATAAGTGCTAAATATACTGAAACCATGAGTTTTCTCTTTTGGCAAGACAGACTCAGCCTTGACCAAAGGCAAATCCATCCTGGAGCTGCCTGGCAATGGCTTTGCTGTACATGGCAGGAGCTTCTGGCAGTTTCTCACAGAAGTGACCCCTGCAGCCCCCTGCTACCAAAACCTGGCCACGCAAACACAATACAAAAACCTTACATTGTCTTTGGAAGGCTGTTCTGAAGATACATTGATGGCCAGATTTGCCCTCTGAACAAGACTGTAAGCCTCAATGAGACCCAAATATTGCTGCAGGATGTTCCTTGTTATGTGAAACCAAGTGCTTAAATTACTCATTGGCTCTGTATATGTTGCTCAAGAGGAAGTTTTTAGATTTGAAGTGAGCTTTTCAGAAGACAAAGCACTACTGAAGATATTTACTGCTCCCAAAACTTCTGAAAGTACAGAGCAGCTATAGCCCTTTCTATCCCAGATATAAGCCTCTGTCCTTATTATGATTGAGCACATTAGTTGTCTCAAATACTTACTGTTCTAATAATTGTAATTTGGATGGAAAATATGCTGTGCTCTGTGCAAGAAGCAGGATCACTTTGTCAGAAAGAAATATTTTCTGAGATCAACAATCAGAAGGGGAACTTCTGCTCTACACTTGACTTTATTGTCTTTAGCCTAGAACATTTTGTTTTCAGTCATCTTGCTGCTGCTGATCTATAATGTGCCTAAACTTTAATTTTTGTCTTGTCACAGCTACTGCTTAATGGTACACTGTACATCCGCTATGGGTTTCCCTGATGATGTATAATGCTATATGTAGTTGTGAATGTCACCTATATATATATAAGTAAGATAAACCTTTGGGGTTTTATTTTCTTTCTTGTTTTTATTCAATAGCCAATTCAATTCAATTTGTGCCAGCTTCCAGTCGTGGTTTCCCTTTCTTCAGACCCAAGCTGGCAATTCTCATTCTGAATAGCTTTAAAATTGCTCATAGCAATCAATGACAACTGAAGCATCACTAAAGAACTTCGCTTATCTCCAAGCTCCAATTTAGATCTGTCATTTAGCCTGAGTAAGCCTGGGCTGTCATAGCATTGTCCCTCATCACATGCTGTAAGCACAAAAAGTCAACTTCAAAATAAAATTTATTCTATCTCTTACTACATTTTGTAATGGTCTAGTATGGACAATGAAGTTTACTGCAATAGGACTGTCAATCTTTGGAACACAGGTAACTATACAGACTTTTTATCTAAGGAAGGCTACTCTACCTCAAATCTGATCCACATTTAATCATCTCCTTATATTTCTTCTTTTATGCTGTTTGATCTTGTTATTGATGCATACTGCATTGCAGTGTAGAGCCTATTTTATATAAGCATGCATTTTAGAAACATGAAATTAAAATATGCTTTTAAATATGAGAAGGAAAATTAAGTGTTTAAACATCTATTATATCAAACATATCAAGAATATAGGTATACTTCTGCAGTCTCTCTATAGAAACTTTCTTTGGGACAATATTCAGTCTTAAAGTGACAGTTGCAATCCTCTGCTGAGGTTGCATTTCTGAATTTATACTGAAATTTCAACTGTGTCTTAAAATAAGGTCTGGTAATTTTTTTGATTCTTTTTATTCTTTAGACTTTTTCTGAGCAGATTGGAGCTGAAAATAAAAGTGTTTCTTGGATGGATTTTTTTTGACTTTCTGACAGTTATCTGATTGTTTGGATAAGGCCTAGTTTGAAGAAAAAGTGCTGTGAACACTCATGATTTACAGTTTCTAAATGTTACAATATGCTTCAAATTAAATATTTATACACTTCAAGTTGGTTTAGCATTTTTAGAAGATCCCAAATGTAGGATGAACAAGTTGATGCATTCAAATGATGGGTTTTGGTTGTGTCAAACAGTAATCTGCTGGATTAAACACATTTACCATCTCTCCTAAATAGGCAGGGGGGAAAAAATAAGAGGAAATGCTTGGTGATGAAATGAAGACAGGGAGGTCACTTATCTCCCTTACCTCCTGCCGTCAGAGGTGAAACAGACTTGATTTGGAGAATATTATTCCACTTCCAGCCTAAATAGATTTGGATGGTGAGAAACAAAGCCAGAATTTATAGTGGAACTTCTCCCCTCAGCATCTCCTTTTTTTCCAGTCTCCACTTCAATCCTTCATTCCCAATTCTTCTGCCCAGCAGCGCTCTGAGAAGTGCAGAGGGCTCATGGGAACGTGGGTTGTGGTTTGTAAGTAGCAGTTCCTCTCTGCTGCTTGTTTCTTCTCACATTTTCCCCCTGTTCCTGGCTGAGCTCTCTCCACTGTCCTTCAGGAAAACTCTGTTCCAGCCTGGGTTCTCCATGAGCTCAAATTCCTTCAGGAAATATCTATCTGCTCCAACAGAGAGCTCACCATGAGCTGACTGTGTATATCTGCTCCAGAGCTGTCTGATCCATGGGCTGCAGAAGGAATCCCTGCTCCTGGTGTCTTGATTACTGCCTCATACTCATTTTCCAAACCTGGATGTTTGTACTGGTCTCCCACTTTTTCTCCCCTCACTCCTCTGCCTGTGCAGCATATTTGTCCTTTCCTATTTTAATTAAATGGGCTTTTGACCTACAAAATGATCAGAAAGATTGATTTCAGGAATGCTTGTGGAGTAAGGAGGTCCTCAATGTGAGTAACGGCAAGATATGACACAAAAAATATATGTTTCTCAGTGAAAAGAGAAAATGAAAAGACTATTATAGGATCTTCTCTAAGATATTTTCCCACATTTTTCAGTCTCTCAGTACAAAATTTAGTTTATAAAAATGGTTGTGATTTTTAAATCATCCCAGAATGATCAATATTTGTGTGGAAAGGTAGGAGCATATAGAGATATGGTTTAGGAAGTTTTTTTGTATCATAGCTGAACATATACACTCTAATGCATTCATTTATCACTCCAATTTCCCAAATTATATCTCTTTTTAGGTCTTTCCTTTTTTATGGAGCTGTTGATTGCAACAGCTAACTAACCCTGACCCTAACCACCTTAACAAGTGGAAAAGGACATGGCGTTCGATGTAAACATAACCAGACACAGATATTTCTGATTATCTGCTATTCATCTGCAGTTATAGAAAGGCAAATAAATAAAAAGGAAGTGAACTGAAAAACTTTCAGATGAATACATGTTATTATATATAGAATACACAGAATACAGAGTTGTAAATTGAGAGATTGGTTCTTAACATCTGTAACCTAGCCACAGTGACTGACAGGTTTATCCTTCAGCTTTCAGCCCTCCAATGGTGAACCACGAGGATAGACCTTCTTAGGAGGTCTGTGTAAATATGTTTTGACTATGCTGTAGTGGTTGATGCAGAAAGGGGGAAGTAAAAACAAATGCCCCCAAATTTTTTAGAAAATCTTGGTCTGGACTTCCATTAATGCTTTGAAAATTTTTTCATACAATTTGCTGCACAAAGGTGTAATATAAATCTATGGCTGGAGATCCACAAATACTGTGAACAGTCTTTCAGAGAGCTTGCTGGTTTTCTCCCACACTGCAATTATTTAAATGTTTGATCACACATTTTATTAATACAAACAAATATCTACTAACTCAGTCTCATTTGCATAGTTCAGATTTATATTAAAGGAGAATATTGAATTTTCAAAAGCATCTAATTGATTTGATTCTTCTGTTAGGGTTAGCCATTTTAGAATGTGAAGCTGGTAGAACATTTTCCATTCCTCATTTTGTGCCTAAATGCTTAGGACTGATCATAATCAAGAAAAAAAATTGAGTGGAGGAACCATTTTTATTATATATTTATTATATTTATTATATGTATAATATTTATTATAAATATATCACCATCTCAAAATGCTCAATACTAGATAAAAAATATATATTCATATCATATGAATATATATGAATATATATTTCCTAATCTGTTCTAATATACACCATAACTCAATTAACTAGAACACAGTAATTTAAATATAAATTAGTATACATATTAATTATATATAAATTAATATATATGTACACTTCATAAAACCTGTATATATATTACTATATATATACTTTATTAAAAAGTATATATGTGCACAGTCTAGCTTTACAGCATAAACCTACCTGCAAGGGATCTTTTTTTTAAATTTCTACTTCTAATTAAGTCATGTCAGACTTGCTTTGACTAATGGGCTGAATCTTGTAGATCAATAGGTCTCTGAAGAATTCCAAGGTTTAGCTTCAATCCTTCCCTATGGAAGTAAAGCAGCAAACTGTGGACAGTAGAGCCTGAACAACATAACTGCATGTGCAGTGTGACTTCCATATCTTTGTTCAGTGCTTAGCAAATGTTCTAGCTCTGTCAATTAACAGCATTCCCTGACAGAATCACTTTTGCCTTGTGTTCTTGGTTCAATGCAGCATCGGTGGAGAAATCTAGTTTGTGAGCAATCTGTATCCACTTTGAACAGCAGTAAATGATGATACAAAGTGAAAGTCAATGAGGATCGCACCTCAGACAGCCACGCTGCTCTTCTGTCTGGCATTCATTTCACAGTCTCAAATTCTCATATAGTATTACATGAGTTCTGAACCTGGTAAAAGGTGCTTAACTGATATTCTTGGGAAAAGAAACTGAGCAACCATGTCATTACATATTCTTTCTGTAACAGAAAGAAACAATATTTTGAATCTTGATTGGATGTCAGTCGCATTTAATTTTGGAGAAAAGTAGAGATCATTAGCCCAGGTATGTAAACAACTTTCTAATTTATTCTTGAAAAATTTAGAACCCAAATAATGGAAATATCCTAAATGTATTGGGTTTAGCTTCCCTTGGGCCATAAACAAATACAGTGGAAAAATAAATGTTAATAGATAATTTGGGAATTTAAGTTTTTTATGAACCCAGTGCGTTTCAGATCCACAGGCTATCAGTAATTAATACGGTATGAAGTAGTAATAGACCTGCAGTGATATAAATCCTGATTATCAAACTTGTAAAGAAGGAATATGAAGATTTAACTATAAATTGTAGCCATTTATGTGCTTAGTTACTTGTTTTATTGTGTATTGGTATTAATGCTTAATCCTTAAACACTCCTATTTTGTTTCAGATGGCAGAAAATGAAAACATACTAATAATTACTGCTGATACCACTGAGGCAATTTAGAAACTGTACTTTTGTATTGCTGAAACTAAAATTTTGTCCATGGTTATTACTTGAGCTAAAGAAATTGTAAATATCTTCTTTCCACTGTGTACAATATAAATATAGAAATGATGCAAGCTTTAAAGCATAGGATTGGTATATTTTCTGACTGCTTTAGTTAGTTTTGTTGAGTTTCTTCTGTGAACTATTATAGACTGCATTTCTTCAAATGCAAATTTAAAATACATGTAAAAATAAGGAGGTTACATAATTATATTAATTTTCAATTATTTTTATTTAAATACATTCTGAAATATTCTCATTGTCATTCTAATGCCATTCTTCAATTCCAAAAGTACATGTGAATTAGATCCATGCCTAAATGAGGATTACTCACAGCTCTTTGCAGATACTAAAAAAAATCTTACTCATTACAGTTAATCTTACTAGCTAATACTTGCCAACAACATTTAGTAAGGGATTAAGAACAGATTCAGGAAGTTAAATTCAGGAAAAAAAAATCCAAAACAAAATAATTCCTCAGAGGTATGAAATATTTTTATTGATATTAGCAAAAAAAGCACTAGAGCCTGCTAAATATAACAAGGGAACCATACTGACTGAAAAAAAAAAGCTACTTCAAAATAATTTTGCAGAAGTTGTTCCAGGATAGCCCAAGGACAAAAGCGACTGACAAAGTTCAGTCCAGTGACCAGAGCTCACCAACCAGGCATAAATAACCATGTCTGTTGTGTTTTCAGTTGATCTCTCTTAGGTGGCTTCATTGATAAAATGTAGGTGATCAGCCCAGGAGGAGAGAATGGTACTCCATTTTTCAAGGAAAAGAAAAAAAAAGTCTTTTTATAAACATGTTTGTGGCATTCCTACTCTCGCTTACTGTTAACTCCTGTTCTTATTTGTGAAGGAAAAATTGACAAAACAGAAAAGCAGGTTTCTTCTTTATCATCCTTTTTTTTCATGTACTTTTCCTTCACTTAAAACCTTCTAAATTAGTGACTCTTGTTTACACAGTGCTGACAGTTGCTGAAAACATTTCATCTCATACAGCACAAAGAAGAATACAAAAGGAAATAGTCATAAAGGATTATTATTCTTTTTCAGGTTTTCCAGTACCTCTGCTTTCTTGGCACTACATAACAATGCATTTTACATTACATAACAAAATACAATATACAGAAGATAAGTTCCAAATAAAAGAAACATTTTAGATAGTTCTGTTTCCTCCCATATCTTTTCCCTCTAAGATAAATGGGCTTGATAATGAGTAGCAGCTAAAATTTAGGTCTGTTTTCAAATCACACTCTTCTTTTGACTAAGAGGTTTCCAAATGATCAGAATTTAGAGGTAAAAAGGCATCCAATCTTTCCTTTTTCCTTAAAAAGTTATTTACATCTAATGTTAAAGATTTTTGGATACTGATCTGTCCACTGTAGAACAGTACATTGTATTGCAGAAGCAAGAACCTATAAAATCTTAATCTTATTAAAATAGACATTTTCATGTTTGTGCCATAAGATTGTTGGCATGGGGGAATATCCACACAGTTTCTGAGACATTGCCTTTTCTCAATCAGCAAACAACTTGTAAATGTCCAATCACCAAATGAAGGGTCAAGGTGATTTGGAAAGTAAGAGGCATTCAAAAGGAGAAGAAGACTGAACTCCAATCTGTACTCACATTCTCGAAGTTTCTTTGACTGACAACCTCAAAAAGAAGGGAAAGCCATTCTTTTCCTTCTGTCTCCAAAAGACCTTGTAAGTACATAATTACCTTTCTTGGGTGGTCACCTGGGATAACGTTTTTTCTCCACCTTCCTCTTTTCCAATCTAAGTCTGAAATATACTTTTTCTTTCTGGTGCTTACTGCCCTTCTAAGGCCTCCAGGGTAACACAGAATAAAAAAAAAATTCTAAAATACTAACAGAATAAAAAATAATCTTTGCATCACTCATGCTGATCAAGCACATGCTCTCTGCATGTAGCAATAAGAGGAGAACGTGTTACATCTTTCTCAGTAACTAATATTATGCATGACCTGTTACAACTTTGTAAAACTACTGTGTGTTTCAGCTCTTTTTAGATGTCTGAAGATATCTAGAATACTAATTACAAAACTTTATTTCATTTCAAAATCTTGAACCAATTTGTGTTTTCCCAAATCACAGTTTGTTAATAAGAAGAACATATTCAACTTCTACCCTAGTATTTGATTTCTAATCATGAGTAGTGCTTAGTTGGACAAGACTGTCTGTGGCCAGAATACCATGATACTCCCTTAATACTGCCTCTCAGCCTACAACAGTCTGAGGCCTTGAGTGTTTCTGAGCTGGAATTGGTATTTTTGTCTTTGAAAATAACAAAAAATCTGTTTTTTCATGGCAATTTGATAACTTGATAGTGGAAACAAAGCAGATATATTTATCTGAGGCCCAAAACCTTGCAAATGTATTAATGTTTTTATTCATCCCAGGCTATCTGGCATTTACTGAGTTTTCTGGAGAATATAATTGCAGGGGTTTGAGTTTACATTAGATACATTATTTGCCTAAGACTTGAAGGTTATGAAAGACCTAATGGGATCGTAACAAAGACCACAGTGGGAGAAGCAGGGAGGGGACTTGGTATACAGTGCC
Source organism: Camarhynchus parvulus (assembly GCF_901933205.1). Taxonomy (NCBI): domain Eukaryota; kingdom Metazoa; phylum Chordata; class Aves; order Passeriformes; family Thraupidae; genus Camarhynchus; species Camarhynchus parvulus. Next base: position 33,434,250 of record NC_044575.1, read on the forward strand.
GAGTGGCAGCAAATATATATATATGACAGACAGTGACTTCTACTTTGTAATTACTGTAATTACCTCATTCAAAACTAAGTGGAGGCTGAAAATCTTTGTCTCCCTACCATATCACAGCTATGAGGGACAGCTCCTGCAGAAAGCAAGAAGACTCAAAGACAACGTGTCACACTGCAGTGGCTTTTTTGTGGCTCTGAGAGGTATCTTTTATCTTACACAAGATACTGTTCATTTCCTGGTGTTGTAAGCTTGTACATATACATGGAGTGAATATTACGCACAACAATAAAACTGGTAGAACGCAGTTCTTTAAGAATTTTCCCAGCAATGCTAAATTCTGCCTAAAGAGTTAATTCCTACTGCTTAGACAAGAAAAGAGTTTTGAGCTGTTTTCTTCCAGCCACCTCCGAATTCTCCATCAATTTGAAATGATCATTAATATTTGAAATCCAACTCTTCTTTTTCTACATCATCCTGACATCCTCAGCAGCAGTAAAGACCACAAAGAAGTGGAAGGTAAGAGGATAATCAGAAGAAGCTAAACTAAATGAAATTCAGAGGGCTGGCAATTCTTCTGTCTTGAGTTATATAAAATGTTTGACATACAAAATGAGGGTCAGCTGGCAGGTATAGCAAATCTGCACCAGCATGGAGTTAGTAGAAATTGTCAAAAGTTCTTTATTTCCTTGTCTATCTTTCTTGATGATATGAAAACAAAGAGGTTTTGATTACACAATTGAAGCTTTGCAATCTCCTCAGTGAAGTAGCATAAAGGGGGATGCAGTACTTTTACTGCAATTTTACTGTCGTCTTTTTCCTCTGCAAAGAGCAGAATGGTATGCAGCACTTGATGTTTTATTTCATCTTAAACAATGTAATTCTTTGGTACAGCAGCAATTTCTACCTGTCCTAATTGATCACAGACAATAAAAGTCTGTTCTTTTGGCCAGCACTTTGATAGAAAAGCTTCTGAGCAGACCACTGAGTTGCTGCAGCACAGTGTAGTCAAAACATTTTAATAGATGTTTTACTTGCTACCTCACATAGTATTTTAAGTTACAAGGCTTTATGTATAAAATTTCTTAAGTAGCTTCACCCATATAGATGCAGAGACATTTTTTATGCAAGCACAAAATCTGATTTAGACCACAGTCTGAACATTTTGTAATTTTAGCAGGTATTTATCAGTGGTTCTGTAAATTTTCTGGAATTGTTTGCCTCAAAATTTTCTCATTGCAATGAAAATTTTTATCCTACTTTTGCCCATGAGAGGGAATTTAAACTAACATGTAAAAACCCTCCAAATTTCTTCGATACATTAATATTACAATGAACAAATGTGTTGATTTTCAGTGGTCTGACAGAATTTATCTGAAAAACTAAGCCATAACTTGGGTAGAAAACATTTTTTTAAACTGAAAATGTTAACGACGGAAGAAAAAAATCTGTATAATAACGTTATCTATGTAGAAAATATTTTGCTGTTTCAAGTTTCTTTTTTTTCCTTTTACAAATGTAGAACAAACCACATGGTCATCAGAGTCAAAATGCTAAAAAAATAGTTCAGAAATTTTTTAAAAGTGAGATTTACTGATAATGCTGTTATCAGTGTGAAAATATTATTCTGTATTAGTTTAAGTCTTATCATACCATTTTGTCTGAGCTATAAGAACTGCTAAAGAGTGCTCCACAAGAACAAATGAAGGCTTCATATGAAACAGATGCCTCAATCAATGGAATCAATAAATATATGTAAAAACGCGGAGAAAAGGCTGCAGGTCAAATGGATTCCCAGTGGGATATACCTAAACCTCATCAAAGTGATACTTTCTATCTCCATAGAATTCCTAAGTGACTGAAGAAAAATGACATCAAAATCAGTTGCCTTGTTTATTTGGAACTTCTGAAGTGGACCTCTAACAGGCTGGGCAGAAACTGGTTTCCTTGATTTCCATCTTGGATTTAGTAGCAGCTTGTCCTTCAAATCTCTTAATCGCTGTATGTGCTGTTCTCCCTGTAAGCAAATATTTTCTCACTTTCTCACTAGGGCTCAAGAGAAGTAATGTGAAATTATATAAAAATGAACATGAAATCCCAGAAAGTAGGAGTCAAAGTGGGAGAAACCTTTACAAATCATTTTGCCTTAAAGGCAGCCTCAGCTGCATTACCATGATGAGGAATGCATGTTTTTCTAAGAGGCTTTTAAAAACACCTAATAATGGCCATTTTGCAATCTCTCTTAGCAACCGGATCAGCAACTTGCTCAGGAACAGTTTGTGCCGAGCTTTGGTTAGGAAAACCATGAAGTCTTCTTTTAGAGGCAACAGAGCTTCTTCTGGGCAGATACAAGAAAAATTCTCACTCCCATTCAAGCCCCTCTACTGAGTCTGGCAAAATGTAAAGGATTATGACATATTTCATTTGGAAATCTCAGTTTACCCTCAAGCCAGCATGTGGAACTCAAGATGCCTTCTAACGGCCTTCTCCCCCATATAGTCACTTTCAGCAACAAGGCAGGACAGCAACATTAAAAGCCAGGAAGGATGATCCTTCTAATTGCTACTTTTGGCAAACATCCAGTCTGATTCTTTTAGGTTATATTTTTTTTCTTTTCTAATTACCTATCTATCTATGAGCAAATGCAAATCTATGCATAGTGATTTTTTTATAGTTTCTGGTTTTGAATATTGCAATAATCCCAATAATCCACTAACAAGAAAATAAAAGCAGTCATCCTTGCTCAAAATTCACCATGGGGTTTATGCCCATAGACATGTCTTTCATTTGAAGATCAGCAGGGTGTCCTTTGCAGTAAAAGAATCATTAGAGGAGTTCAGCCCAAGTAGTATTTAATTAAAAGTTGTTTGCATAACCATTGTGGATAAAATCTCAGATTTACAAAGATCATGAGGAATGAACATATGTAAACATGTACAAAAATATCATATGAGGTAAATTTTTATTAAAGAAGTTTTTAAGAAAAAGAAAGTATGAACAGCAAGTTAAAACAGCAGAGCTTTGAGGAACTAGTCATGCTTTGAGGTATGAAATACATACAAATATATGTGGTGTAAAAGAGAGAAAGAGAAAGAAGAAAGAAATAGAGGCCATTCAGGGCTTTAGCACCCTGAAGGACAAATTAGTCAAATTAAATTATCCAGGAAACTTATGACTTTCTATCGGAAAATTTGATGTTTTAACTGTTGTTAAAAGTAATTCCTTATATAAGGTTGTTGAATGCAATTAATACTGCACAAGTGAAATTTATATGGGGAAAATCTCTCACAGGATTAAATTCAGTTTTGATTTAGGTTTTGGAAAATATCTAGTTCCTAGTTGTTCTTCACCTATATTCCAAAAAATACATATTCAAGGTTGTTGCTAAATTTTCATTCCTCTTCACCTAGCAGATAACTGGGGATTTTGATGTTTTCAACCCCATATCTTTTCCTCTATTTGATACTTGTGAAATGGAAAAAAATATCAACATATGAAATGTGATTAAAAGGCTAAGTAATTGTTTCTTAATCCACAAAAATAGTAACTTAGATAGTGATGGGGAAGAAGAAACCCAAAAATATCCCCTCTTCCTAAACAAAATAATAACTCAAGCTCAAACTCAAAATGCACCAGAACTAAGAGTTAAATCTGGAATAAAATATGAAAACATCATTATTTGGAGCATTTCTAAAATCCCTATTCAGTTCTAAATCAAAATGATTTCCAGTTAGACTCATATTGGATTTCAGCACATCATTAGTCTTGGCATGCAGTATCCAAACTAAGCCTCTAAGATTTTGTGCTGTGCTTTATTTGGATATGGATGACCAAAAAACTCATCAAAAGTACAAGTTCTCTTACATTTTATTAATATATGGGTTGATACATTATTTAAGGGGTAAGCTTGCTCACGTCTTACTTCACACTGTAAATTCCTTCCTGTGGTAAGTATTCACGTGTTGGGGTTTTTTCCCACAATTTTCTATTAGTACATGGTTTAATGCTGAATGAAGGGTGGCTACCATGCTCACTATCAAAAATGACTATTCAGGATAAGACCAAAGATTCTTTTGCCTAATTATTTTCTCTTTCCTACACCGTCTTACCACAAGCAAGAAGGCATTTGTTCTTGTTTCACAAGGTGTACTAATACTTCCAATAACCCTAAATATAAGCATGGATGAGCTACTAAAATTTGCATTTTTTATAACCCTTTATATTGTGTTATGTATAATGTCATTTTTTATTTACCTGCATTCCATTTTGAACACAGCTATAAAACGGGGTTCTTAAATGTCAGTAATAACTCATACCACCAAGAATATGAAATGAAGGGCAAAGCTTACGCAAAAGTAAATTAACTGAATTCAAATTTTATCGGGGCTATGTAGGGAAAATGTTTTGCTGTGGATATGATAGTGAGTTATCTGCCTTTTGCATTCAGCCTTATACTGCAGACTCAGGTGGGATAAGCTATATGCCATAATATACTACAGGTAAAAAGAGACATTCTTCAATCATGTTTGACTGCATTCAGTGCCATTGTGTACAAGTCAGAGAGATTGTCTACCGCAGCTACGCAGAGGCATTCAACTCCGCAGTATAATTAAAGGGCAGCAGGCTGCACGTCTCTACACAAATTAATCTGGCATTCAGCAGTACCTAGAGAGCATGGATACCAGGAGTTTGTTCAAAGGCAGCCTTTGGAGGGCAGGCAGAAACCCATGCTGCTGCCTGCTGTGCCATCGTTTGCAGCTACCAGCTATGGGCATGGCTGGCTGGAGGAGCTCAGAAGATAAAGCTAACACGTGTGTCTCAAACACCAATTGTTGGATAGCCATGGAACCAGCCAAGGATTGGTGATAAGAGAGCAGTGCTAACTGGCAAGAAAAACAGGATGTGCCTGTTTTATACTTTAGTCAAAAATATGGAAAATCAGTTATAAGCCAAAGGGTAGTTTTTTATGGCAGAGTTATTTCCCATGTATTGATGCTTTTTCCCAAGTCTATTTTATAGCTCATGCTGAGCTTCAGTCTCTTATATGTTTACTGTTATTATCTTCATATTGATAGTTTAAAGCTAGCTCAGACATTTCTACACAGGTTTCAGTCATCTATTTTTTACTTCAGTCCACATATTTTAGAGGCCTAACACAAAATTTCAGCCTTAGGCACCACGGTTTTATTCTGCCAGTGAATCTCTAAAATTAATTAAAAATACACCTGTAATTTGAAAATCAAAGCACAGCAAAACATTTAGTGACAGAATTCCTAAAATATAAATTACTATAATATCACATGCTTTCCTTCCAGGGTCAAAGCACCATATTTGCCTTATTGAGGTGTATAAATAAAATTATTATCTGTTGCTGAAAATTTCCCTTTATATTTTCTACTAGGGAAAAGCTAAGATTTCCATTAATTTTTGTTTTTTACAGCTGAGCTAGGAGGCTTCCAGTGTGCCTCCATATTGGTAGTCTGAGAAGAAACAAGTCAACATAGTAATAGTAAAATTAATGTCTGAAACTAATTCAACAGAAAAATCCCAGGCCTCTGCATATGAACCCACAATGGACAAATAGATTAATACTTTCATGAATCATTCCTCCTTTAAGGTAATCTGAAACCAATCTGCACTCAGAAGTTATCTGATCTACTTTCTATGCTGACTGATTTTCTGAAGTTAGCCAACTTCAAGTCATCTACTAAAAGATGTGGTTTTGGCAGAGAATATCTATTATGTTTCTGTTAACCTTTTTTCAACGAAGAATTCTAAAGTATAATCAATAAACTGCATCTCAAACTGTCCAGAAATACATTGCTTGAGGAAATTAGGAACAGCTTCAACAAATTATTTTATATTTCTCTCAAAAAAATGCCATTATGCTGCAGCAACTAATTACTTGAATTTTTTTCTCCAAATACAAATGTTCTTCTTGCTATCATGTAATTCTATTACCATGAAAAAAAAAAGTACAGATATTTTTATTATATAGGATCCATGTTTGATACAAAGAAAATATGGAAAATTGTTATCCTTCTTTTCTGTTATATAGGAGTCTTTAAATTGGCTTTCTGTTCTATACTTTCTAGTTCTTTAGACACCATAGGTAGAACTAACAATTACAACAGTTGCACAGTTGACACCATGCAAGTCAATAGATCAATAATCATTAGTATAAATTTGTACACTGGCCCTAAATTGAAATACACAAATCTCTAATGCTAAAAAGTATGCTTATGCTACCTTTGTATATTCATAATAGACAAAGTTCTACCATAGGTACAATGTGTTTCTAAAGCAAATTAATTTTCTTTTGTTTTTCTCCACTAAACCACTAATCATGTAACTAGTTTATTTGATTAAAATTTCCCAAGCTAACCTCTGCAGCTCTTGGATTAATGCTTTAATACAGAAACTTGGAAAGTCTCATCAGCTTTTTCTACACTGTTGAATGGCTTCTCAATTTATTGATCATCTTTAAGTGAGGAATTATTTTTGACAGACTATGAATCTTTAGCTGAACAACTAGTTAGAGAAATCAGCTGCTTAGAAAGAAACAAATCATACTTATTCAAATCAGAAATACTCAGTGAGAGAAAGAAAAATAGAAATACAATATTATTCTCCCCCAGTATAATCACAATTAATGACATAATCTTTAAAACTAATTTATTTTATGCTTCTTTTTTCAAAGGCAGTGTGTCTTATAGATAAAATACTTTTCTTTCTTACAGGATCAATCCTGATAAAATTGCAGCAATCATTAAAAATATGGTCCTGGTTACAAAATTATTCTTTAGAAGAGAATGTGTACAAGAATCATTTGAACTGTAGCTCCTATGAAGTTAAACTATTTGGACAGATGAATATGGACTTAAAATTTGAAATTACACTTTCTTTTGAAATTATGATCACATGAATTGGTGAGGAAAAAAGATTTTATGCTGTTTTCTTCTATCAATGATTGTTGCCTCTGTGTGGATCCTAAACATTTAATGAAATAGATTTGAAACAAATCCATGCCATTTTGGAATCAATACACCAGCTGTCATATGCATGCATAATAGTCTCCTAGTGAGTCTAAAAAAAGTAAAAGTTTTGCACTCTATGTGTTTTCTCCACTAATAAATTAATATTAAATAGGACAAACTAAACTTAGAGCTAAAATTTCTTAACTTTCATCTCAACAGCTTTAACAGTTTTCTACTCAACTGCAAATGTTTTCATATAGCAAAACTTGACATAAAATCTTAGACTAGCTTCTTTTTTTTGTTTTTTTTGTAAGAGAAAAAGAGACTGAAAAGTTTTGGAGTAATATACACACAAGTTTGAAATAATATACATAAAAGTATGAAGGGTGAAGTATTTTTTTGTTAGCTACCATAAGTAAAATCCAATATTTTAATTTACCCTGTTTTAGTTACAGCAATGATCCATCCCAATGTGAAGTTCATGTGGTCTGGGAGGTGGAGAAGTGTATTTTATGTAGGGATTTAAGTCATATTTCCTGCCTGATCTCAATTATGTAGCCAACACTTATTTTGGGGTTAACTACCACTGCTCAGAAGCACTGGATCAAATTTCCTTAGCCTGTTCCATCAACAGCTCACTCATGACTCCTTTCCTGGGGCATGGAAATATCTCCGTAATTTTGTTTTTATGTGACAATTGTTTCTCTGCTTTTTTCATACTTAAATGTAGTGTTTGTCTGATTTAACATAAGCAACTGCTGGATGGTAACATAAATTGACTGAATAAACAGAACAGACAGTGTTTCTTCTCTGTGGTCTTTATGTGTGCACTGGTTTCCATAGGTGTTGGAGATTTCCTGATAGATTTATCAATAATGGTACTAAAGAAGCTTCTATTCTCTTTTAGTTTATTTAAACACCTTATGGGATTTCATAGAATATGTTTATACAGGAGAGTTTGTTAAACTTCTAAATACAAAACAGCTTGGATTTTTTTCATAAAATCTCTTTTTAAATTCATGCCTTTTTTAATTTGACAGATTCTCAACCAGCTGTGTCAGGATCAAATGTATTCTTATGGTAAGATTCTTAACATAATATGTAGGAAAAATGAACACTAAGTATTGCTACAAACAATGTGTCGAAACTTTTTTCAGGTGATTTATAAGTCATTAATTTACCTATTTCTTTTCTGAGTTTCTGACAAATGAGATACTGTGGGACTAATGGAAATTAACACCAGAATTAGCAGCAAACTTGAATTGGTAGGGTAAGATTGGTTGATGAATTTGCAAAATGCGTAAGTGGAGACACTATGGCCAAATACCTCTTCAGAGACTGAAGAGTGATTAGGTGGCAAGAGAAAATGGAGAATCCAGTAATATATTCTTTCAGCAGCATGTTTTACTTTTAATTTGAACTTGTGTGACTGCAAATTCCAGTTATTGGTTTTTATTATACGAGCTTTGTAAGCAATCACAACCTGCTTTTAGAGGCAATTTTCTCTGGTGAGGGGGCCTTAAGAGACTAGAAGCTTCATGCCAAGAACCTTTGCAAGTATCAAATAGTAATCTCAAGCCCAAGTTAACTACATGCACTTCAGTTTATGAACATTAATCATAATTTCAGCATAATTTTAATCTGATGTAATTAGGTCAGTATAACTAATTATCAGTTAGGAGATGCATGGCTACATGTCCCCTTTCTTACAATGAGAATCCAAGAGCATGATGAAGGCTTTTGAAATTCTGTCCCCTTGTTAAATAGTCAAAGTATCTTAAGATATTTGAGACAACACACGTCCAAGTTTGCCTAGCTATACAGGAAGATGGAAGGGCTGACAAATGACTTGCCAATAAACAATGGCTTATAAGTAGCAATTTTCTGTTAAACTGAGGCATTTATTGCAGAAGCAGAAGCTGAGTTGGGAAGAAGATCGCAATTGACCGATTAGACTGAAATCACACTTTTAGAGCTTGGGTAGGAATATCATCCATGTCCACTTAAAAACAGATTTATACCAAGATGATAGATTTTTTTATTAATTCATGTGTTCTCAGACTTCATTTTGTTGTCCATTACCATTTCTTTCACCTTAGATGTATTTTGTGTAGATCTTTTGCAGAGCTTTCAACGTGAATGCTGTGATATTTAAGATTATATTTATTGAAAGAATTTGAAAGCTGATGATAAAAATGGTTACTGCTTCTGGCTTTTGTTCGTGGCTGCTTTTCTATATTGGCACACAGAGAATGCTTATTTTTCTGTTGTTGCCATGAAGATTGAAACCCTATCTTTTATTCAATAAAAGCTTAGACCTTTTGTTCAATAAAAGTTAAGTATTGCAAGCTCACAATAACACCTCTCAGTTTGCAAAGATGTATTCTACATACATTTTTACATACATAATTTAAAAAGAGACGTTATTGTTTCAAAACCAACAGTATTTTTAGGCTTGGATCTTATCTTTGTTATATAAAAGTAAGCTTATGGGTAGATCAAAGCCAATATACTATCTGCTTTATCCAGTGCTCTGGTAGTCATTACCTTCTTTTACTCCCAGTGTTCATACTCATTTACAAAAAGCAGGACACAGAAAAAAAATTCCTTCTACAAAAGTGAACTTGTTCTGCTTATTTAGAAAAACATATTTATGTTACTGCAGTTGTATTAAAGGTATTTGGAACAGTGCTCAGTAGCCATCAGCTGTATTCAGTTTTCAGTAGGTTGATATGATAATGTTACTCACATAAATTAGGGCTCCTGCTGAAAAGTTTAAGATAGCTGAAAATGAAGAATAAAAATGTATCAAAAAACAGCAGAGTAAGAGGATCAGAGGAGCAGGGGGTTGTAACAACCTGCTTGAATTGATATAGTCACAATGGTTAAGTATATTTGAGAGTTTATAGGAATACAACTAGAGAGTTCTGAGCAGAACAGAAAAATGATAGGAAATAGACATTGTCTCACGTTTAATGTTAAATTTTCAACATATCATGAAACTTGGGTGATTTTTTGGCAGTATAAAAAATTCCTCTGGACTTTTAGGCCAATGTTAGGATTTCATAGTATTAGAGTTATGGTTTTTGATCTATGTGTGTTAGTTAGACTACAGCATCTTCTTTTACATGTTAGCTGTCTCAAGAAAGATTTTAGGAATCAAGCCTGTGAATAGATCATTATTTTTCTTTGTATTTCACAGCCAGTGCAAGAAAGGAACATTAAATATTATTACTATACTAGTAAAGGGTATATGATGTTCAAGAGTATGCTGCAGTATCTTCTGTGGTGCAGGGAGGCTGAATTATGTCAAAGTGGAGAAAAATGCTGAGTAGAGGCTAGAGCTTAAAATGAGAATTTTCCTTTCTAATTTTGTTGTATTTCCACCCAGGTTATCACTTGGACTGCTCCTTCTGAATCTTCTGGAAGCACTTAAAATGCCCCTAATATATCCCTAATTTTAGTGGAGATAGGTATACCTAGCAAAGTTCAAGAAAAATTGGCTGAGGACATGCTCTAAGTTGTCTTTGTGCCCCAAGGCTCCTATGGCCTAGGTCACACTCAGAAGGTCATACAAAAGACTAGAAAGAGATAGTATCATCTTGCACTTTTGATATCATTCTTCTGAGATATAAATCTTTCAATGAAAAGAGGCAATATGATTCTATGAGACCCTAATGGAGACACACATTTTAAAACTTCTTCCATTCCTTCTTTTTTCAACATTTCTTGAAATGCATTCTGAACAGAATAATGCAAAGCATTGTAAGCTGAATCACTTTCACAGGTCATGGCCCTTGAAACATTCACATTATTAGAGAAGATGCTTCCAATCTATTGACATTTAATCAGTCATTATTTGGAAGGGAAAAATTTATTCAATTGCTAGAAATTAGCAAATAACACAGGTAGGCTTTAGGCATATGTGATGAAGGCTGCTTCAAAGATATGCTGAAACACATTAACATGTGAGAGAGCCATGTATCTGTAATTGGAGAAATCAAAACATTAGTTTTTGGAAGAAAAATTGAGTAGATTTCTGGATCTGTGCCATGTTTGCACAACAGGAGACTGCAACGGGCTGCTCTCCTCTCTATTTAGGCTACAAAAAGGTGTAAATTTGTGATAAGTATGCCATCTTTCTGTTCTCAATGATATTATTTATCCATTGCTGAAGAATTCAGTCTGGATATATACAGAAACACAACAGTCTTTTTACGACACATGCATTCTTGACCTAATTCAGGTTAAAAGCAAACATTGTTTTCCGTACAAGAAACCAGATATCCATCAGGAATTATTTAAATGAGTAATTACAAATTTTCTGTAAGCATATACTCTTAAGACATGTGAAAACAGCAAGAGAGCAGCACAGTGCTCTCATTACACAGAGTGATTTGGACCAGGAATTGGTAAAATTTCAGTACTTCAGCCTGATCAGTATGACTTAATTGCTAAAGGTGAAAAGCAAAGTTTAGCCCATCCACTCCTACAAACATGTTCATGGTACTGATTCTAGAACTGTGAATGTAAAATCTTTTCAAATGGCTTTCATTGGGCCAGCCTGCCAGTTTGCAACATTTTTATAACTGTGTAGTGGGATCTTACCATTATGCTCTCCACATTTTTTCAAAACATTGTTTTATCAAGCACTGTTCTGAAAATCAAAATTTTTAATGAATCATGCTGTCATTGTCACTAAAATCTAACTATTTTTCTGCTAATATGGGAGGCAGCAGAATCTAATTAACATCCCCTTAGTTTTTACTGCTAACAGTAAAACCAGGTTTTGAGAGTGAAGTAACAAATATGACAGACAGGGAGAAATGCTAGAAGAATATATAGCAAATAGGAGTCGCATTTTGCCCTTTTTACGTAAAAGTTTTATTGACCGTAGAGGTGAGATAAAGTATAAGAAATATAAGGGGCCAGCACATCTGATATAAGTCAACATCACAAGTCAAAGCTCAAATGAGGATATTGCAAGTTCATTTTGAAGATCACTGGTATTTATCAAGTGAGTTTAGTTATTCTAGAGTACAAGGGTGAAAGAAAGGAAATCAGGGGCATTGGTCTGAAGCCATTACAAATGACTGGAAATATTTCAATTTTTATCTTTAGAGGTAAAAATTTATACCTCAGAAATAACTGATTTTTACTGTGCTTCAATCAGTGAAGAGATTGCCATTTCTTTATTTCATGAAATAAGGTTAAAACAGTTTATATTTTAGAGGGTGAGTGGAGTTAGACTATGTGCTAGAAAATCCTTGAGTATATAAAATCCAAAAGTAAATAAAATCCTAAATCTTTTTTACTTGGTCCTCTATTTTTAGGCATATGTAAGCCCTGAATGGATGTGTGCTCTGAAGATAAAACCAATAAAACACAAAGTGCTGTATGAAAAGAAAGAAAAACATCTGTACATTTTGATTAAACTCCATAATCCCAAACATAATATTTTGCATACTTTTTTGTTTTATTAATTTCAATTTTTCTTCAAGGTTTTCTATTTCTTTAATTAAATATAAATAATAGAGAAGGTGATTTGCCTTCTTAGCACTCAAATATTAAATTTAGGAAGATTAATAGAACTAGTTTCTGTTAATCAGTGTTTAAGTGGTGTCTGTATTTCTATCTATCTATCTATCTGTCTTTCTGAGTGGACTTACCATCTTCAGAAAAAATACCATGTTTTAAAAGACTGTGGAGTAAATTGTGAAGGTTTGTGTAACAGAACCAATTTATATGATCTGAAAATTAAATTAATATAGGAATTCATACACAGCAAGTCAAACCCAGTAAATTTTAAAATATTTGTTTCAGGTATGATGACTAATTATTTACATGGAAGAACAGTTATATTCTGCATATTGAAGAAGTATTTTTGTGAAAAAAAGAAATCAGGGATTTTTAAAAAGCCTCTTTGACAGCAGAAAAACTTAAAAAAATTTTTTCTTAATAAGGAAATATTTTCTAAGACAGAAAAAGTTGGAAATTATTAGATATTAGAAATCCTTATCTGGGAGTTTGAAAATATACTAATAAATGTTGATAAATATTTGTCTAAGCTCAGATTTGGCACTGTTGTTTTTTTTTTTTGGTGGGGGGGGAGAAGAAAAGAAGAAACCGACACCCAAACTCCAACAGTAACAAAACCACCACACCTATCTAATTCATGGTTCTGACAGTTTTGTACCAAATTCCTTTTGTGAGACCTTCTAGAAATCAATTCATTGACCTCACTGGACTTTGCCTCTACTTTTGTATTTATTAAGTCATAAAAATATTCAAATGTCATGTATTTTCACCTGGGTAATACTGTTTTCTTTATTAAAAGGTATAAGGTATGCTAAGCAATCTACCAGGAAGAAATATGAAAACACTTAATGTTACCTGTCATGAGTAGCTTTATTACAGCTAATAAGTTGCATAATATAGAAAATCCAAAAATTTTATTAACACATTCCCTTTCTAGCACTTGCTTGCTCAATAAGATCCTTTATAAGCTATTACCCCCTGAAATTACTTACTGTATTCCTCAATTTCATTAGGAAGAATTATAGCTCTAAGAGAAAGAAGCAAGGTAAGAAAGGAGTGCAGCAGCAAGACACAAACACTACAAATAGCCACAGTAGGAATAAATGACACTGTCTATATATCCTCATGGTGAATAGAAAGGTGAGGAATTAAAAATATTTGGTACTTTTATTTCTCAGTGGAAGACAGAAAGATATAATGATGTGTGAAGTATGCTATTTCAAGAAATAATTAGTCATACAAACATTCTCCCTCTGCTTTCTTTATTTTTTCCTTTTACATCTGTATTTAATTTCTGTGGATATTCTTTCAATGAAACACACTAACACTTTACAATCTTCCTGATGCCTGAAACAGAGAAAAGTAATTAATTTTTTTTAATAAAGCAAAATTCAGAAGAAGTTTTCATAATTACTTATCAAGCCTTTTTACACTGGTCTGAATTTTGCTCTCTGAAAGGTTTTAGTTTAATTTTGCACCTCTGAAAGGTGCAAGTTTTATCAAATTCAGTTGGAAAATCCACTAAGTCAGTGACAGGATGCCGTGATGATCAATACTGATTTAACAACAGTATTTCAAGGATTGCAAGGATTTGGGCAAGGGGCATACTGAATGAAAGAGCTATTCTGGAGGAGAATATCACCACCATACAGTGATTTGATTAGAAAGCAACTTAATTTATCAACCTGTATTGGAAGTTTCAATTATTCTGAAAGGAGTTCACAGAAGGATCTGAGGAAATAAAAATATGAAAAAGAGAAAAATATTAAGAAAACCTAACAATAAAGAGTAATTTGAAGGAAGTTTATCAAAGTAACATGATCTAGAAGTCTATGGAATCTTAATGTGTTAGCAAAAATGCATCAATTATACTTACTAAAGTATAATAATTTAATAAACCTCATCAAAAGAAAAAAAACACAAAATTCAGACAGTTTCTTTTTTTTCTTCTGTTCTGTCTTTTTTTCTTTCCAGTGCCTTGGGACTCATCTATGATGGCTTGTGTCAGTTGTTCCCAAAAAATTTTAAAAATCCTTTGCCAGAAAATAATGTTGTAACTTGCATAATGAGTAGCCTTCCTTACCATTTGGTTTAAGAAGTATATCTCATCTTACAGAAACTTTTCATGTGGAGGGATAGAATGTAAGAGAATAGCGCAGAAGGTAGTCTCACACCTGAGGAGGGGCAGCTGTACTAATCACCAAAGATTAGGAACAGGCCTGCCCTTAATAGGCCACAACTGTGTCCAGTAAGAAGACAAGTGCTACAAAAGAGTGGGATAGCTGGGTGATGAGGGAGTGGGTGTTTGTTGGTTGTGCTGTGAAGAAGAAGGAAGCAGCGCTGTGAGAACCTGCACATGAGAAATCACTGAGAAGGTATGAGACTTTTGCAATGAGATGACAACGTTTTCATTTCGTTTTAGCAGAAATCTTGATATGTTTTGAGAGCACATGAATAGAAGCATGTTTTTCTGTTCCTTTGTCACAGTGCCTTCTACTCATATTTTCAATGCACTTTCTATAGATCCTTTTTGTGCTTATCCTTTTGTCTTTTTTCTCTGAATATTTTAGCTTTTTATAATTTATAGGCAGGTTAAGCAGAAATAGTTGGCATTCAAGGTGACGCTGTACTATTGGCTTACATAATATCTCTGTGGCACCTCTAGTATTACTTTCAACTAAAGGCTTTTATATATATGTAAACAATTTTATTCTTTGTTCTTCTCTGATGTCATGCCGTTCTCTTTTTCCATCTTTTCCTTACCTGAATCCTACAGTTAAATTGAAGTTGGTAGTTCAATAAACTCCTTTACTCTACTAGGTTTACTTGAAATCATCACAGTTATATTGGCAGAAGCTAAAAATTAATTTGAATCACCTGCAGGCTTTCTGCCCCTCTGCTCTGGTGAGACCCCACCTGCAGAGCTGCATCCAGCTCTCGGGTGCCAGCACAGGAAGGACGTGGAGTTGCTGGAGCAACTTCTGAGGAGGGTCATGAAGAATAAAGGAATGGGACACCTCTCCTACAAGGAAAGGTTGAGAGAATTGGGGTTGTTCAGCCTGGACAAGAGAAGGAAAAAATATATTGGAAAAAGATTTCTGTATTCCTGGAATGTTCTGGAGAACAGGACGTATAGTGCTAATGCAGCATCCCAAGGGACTATGCTTGGGGCAGCAGCTTTGCCAGCTGTCTTTTTTCTCTGTCCATGAGACAATGTAGGACAGGAGAAACCCAGCTCGTGTTCTGACTTAAAATGAACACAGATCATCAGTTTCTGCCTCTTGCCACTTGTCCTATTGCTTGACACCACTGAGAAGAGCCTGGCTCCATCATCTTGACGCCTCTCCTTCACATATTTATAGACACAGAGGAAGTCTCTTTCAATTATCTTTTCTGAGGCCCTATTCTGGATGTCAAATATTGAGGCTGAATTCAGGTTTGCTGCATGGAAGAAGCCTATCAAGCAAGCGGGTATAAACCTAACAGGGTTGTTTGCCTTAACTAGCTGGAGAAATAGCGTGCTGCTTTTTGTGCAAGAAAACTAATTAAAGATATATTAAAACTAAAATAAACTCTACTGTAAAATGCTTGCCTGTATTTACTATATGGAGAATGAAACGGGATGTTATGCTGAAAGACTTGTTTCAGCTGATGCAATAGTGAAGAGCATATCAGTCATCTGAAGCACAGAAAGTGCCTATGACATAGGACCTGTAGGGCTCTGTTCAGATGTGCTTTTCTTTGCAGTACATCAAATGATTGTGATGAAACAGACTAATATTAACCAAGAATGTCTGTGTACAGTACTGTCCCCTTCTGCTGCAGAGTTTTGAATCACCTACAAATTGATGTATCGCTTTCATTTAAAGATGTAGCAGAAGAGATAGCCTGCAGTTATGACCACACTCCAGAAGTGTTCTCAGAAGCACTCTAAATGCAATGCAAATACAATGTTGATGTCCTCCATTAGAAAAAAAGTCATTATGTACTAGACACACAGAGTTTGCAGAAGTATTTAGAAAGGTCCATATAGTGAATGCCATATACATATCATTTCATCCAATGCCTATCTTTACAACACAAAATTGATTGAGATGGCAGCGGGCTTTCTCTTACTTTCAACAAGCAGTATTTTATTTGGTATTTTTATAATAGAAAACTGTTATTCATTTCCCTGAACTAAAATTGTAATCAACTGCCAATTTTGAAAGAGATTATTTTGAAAACCTCAGAACAATGCACCACTGAGGAGTTTGTTGCTAATTTCTTTAAATCTGCTAACTTATAAATTGATAAAGTATTGATTGAATTATAGACTCATAGGTCCTTTGGAAAGGACCTTTAAAGATCATGTAGTCATGGACAGGGATATGTCTTAAGAGATAGTTGTGCAGGGATATGTGTTTAAGAGATATTTGTACAACACTAACATGATTTAATTTTTTTGTCAGCCTTGAAGCAGTCGAGAGCCTAAGATGGATCTAATCAGGTTTCATGGACTTGTACAAGGTCTATAGTGGTCTCATATCTGATTTGCTCATGAGATGGGTTGGATTTCACTTCCCAAGTCCCTGCCTTGAAATTCAGGGACTTAAAGGTGTGTGAAGAATAATTGCCTTTGAAAATGAAACAAAAATTCTGAATTTCTCAGGCTTCTTAATGTCAATTGTCACTAGGTCCCCATGTAGTTTATTATTATTCCATTAAACATGAGATAAGGAACAGATTTCTCTCATCACCCATCCTAGAAAGGACCATTTGCATGAAAAACCCCACAACTGTCTTTTCTTTCATGCAAAATCTTTTCTGGATTGTAGTGGTAATGCTACAGAGAATGTAATTTATTTTAACACATAAAATAAAAGCGTAGGTTAGAAAATGTGATCTGTTTTTGATCTAGTTCTCATCACAGACTAATTCCTTGTGGATGTTTTATCCCCTTTGCAAAAAAGCCATATAATTTACCACAACTGAAAGGTTTTTACTGAGACAAGGACACAACTGAAAAAGCTGACAAATTGCAGGTTAGATGTGTGCTACCCTGGCAGAAGTTACATCACAAGCTAATCCTCTTCAAGGACCAAATGCTGTCCTTGAATGTGTATGATAAAAAGTCCTATTAAGTTCTGTGAGAACTGGTTATTCAGTTTTAGGAGGATGGTTTTCCTCATGCTTTTCTGGACTTAGCAAAAATCACTTGTTTTTATGACCACTACTAATAATTTAGAAAGGAAGAAAAGTCCTCATAAAGAAAATTTTTCCATCTAAGAAGTGTTAAATGAATGGAATTTAATCCTAAAGATACCATAGCACTGGGTTTGATGAAAGTTATTTAACATATCTTTAATGCAACTCTTTATACAGCGCCTGGTATTAGAATTTATGTATGCAAAATTATTTATAAAATCAAAGTGATGGTATAAATACATATAGGACTCATCTGTGTGCTGATAATGAAACTGATTTTGAATTTCCACTGATTTCTAAAATAAAAGTGGTTTTTGTATGTTTTTTATTGTTGGAAAATAATGGAACAGTAAAATTTGAATTAACAATGAAGGAACTGGGTAATAAACTAATATTTATTTAATGGTGGCAGATACTAGAGGCAAAGATTTGTACCTAGAGCTGAGAACTATACAGATTGAATTTCATCCCTGACAGAGAATCAATACACCATTAAAGTCTGTTCCAAGATCTTCTGTGACATCTCAGAAGTACATTGATATTTTTCTGGCCTTCTAAATAAAATAAAACAGAGGCCATCAATACACACATTTCACTTTGAACTTAAATTTATGCATGAGAATTGTCTTGGTGAAATTCATGTTCATAATTGCATCCTTTACACCTAAGTGATTTATGCTCACTACCTTGGAGGTGGCATTCCGTGAGACAAACATAATCACCCTACTACCAGATATTACTGTAGACCAATGTAGACAAACAGAAATACCAGGAGTAGTGACTTTTCAGTTTAACCTAACCAAGACAACTGTCAGTTTGCAAATCTTTATCTCCAAATAAAGAAAGTATTATTCAGGTCCTTTGAGATCTGTGGACAGAAAAGTGGGATAGAACAGCTGATTATGCCATTAATATGGCAAATCAGGCCAAAATGCTATTTTGTTAGGAATTATACCTTTTTACACATTAATACCCAACATAGGTTTTCAGATGTTTGGATCACCCTTATTTTGAAATAAATTTTTGTCTCCATTTGAGACAAATACAGCATGAAAATTGCATGTAACTAAATTAACTAATTGGGAAGAAAACAGTGCAAGTATTATTAAAGGAACTGATCATGAAAAAAAACTTTTCCTGATTTTTTTTTTATTTGCATGGGTATTAAAACACCCCCACAATTAAAAGTACTTGTAAGTATTTTTAAATTGCAAAGAGAGCTTCAGGAGAGTGTTTTGGGTAGTATTACACATGATGGTACCAGTTGCCTGGAAACTAGCAAATATGACACTTATCTACAAGAACATCCGCAAGGAGGATCCAGGGAACTTCCTGAGTGCCAGGGCAGGTCACGCAGGAGATTGAGTGCCATCATGTGGTGCATGTAGAATTATAGAATAATTTATGTTGGAGGGTAGATTTAAGACCATTTAGACCAACTGTAAGCTTAGTACCAGCATGTTCATCATACTAGCTAATCTCCAGTCAACTGAGATGTTCCTGGTTGGCCAGGGCTGCTGGTAAAAGATTGAAAGTGGCTTGGTGATCTCTTCTGCCAGTTCCTTCAGGACCCTTGAGTAGATCCTATCTACCCCCATACACTTGTGGGTGTCAAAGGAGAAGAGCAGGTCATTGAGCATTTCCTCATGGATTATGGGGGCTTAAATCTGTGTTCCAGCTCTGAGGGCTGGTACCATAAGGACTACTGATGTTGCTGTTACAGACTGAGTGAAAGAAGACATCAGCCTTTTCCTCACTATGGTTTCCTTGCATTCAGTAAAAGATGGGGATTTTGTTTAACCCTTCTTTTGTTGCTTATGTATTTGTAAAAAATGGGTTTGTTATCTTTTCAATCTGACAGTAGCCAGATTAAGTTCTAGTGGGTCTTTGGCCAACTTGAACCTCATGTGACCTGCTGGCCATGGTTCTTTTTAAAGAAACCCTGGACACATTTGGCTTTTTGGGCTGCAACTGCACGCTGCCAGCTCATTTTGAGCTTGTCATCAACTAACACCTCACCAAGTCCTTTTTGTCAGGGATGATCTCCACCCTGCCTGTACTTATGTTTGGGGATTGCCTCAACACATGTGCAGGAGAAAAGAATTTCTTGAGAAATGCGTTTCCATGAACTTGAGTACACAGAAAATTTGCAAAAATATTTAAAATCTCACAAAAAGAAATATCAGACTCAGACCTAATGGATTTTTTTTTCTATGTTAGGTAAATTGGTGTATAGAAGCAAACTTGAATGCAGAGAAGTTCTTTCATGACACTTTAATTGTTTTTGATCTGTGCAAATATGCATTTTGTTTAGCAGTATCTATCTAAACTTTTGACATTTTTAAAATCAAGGGGTACTTACTAACTGCATCTATAACTAGTTGTAGCCTGTTACAGAGCAGCGTACATCTCATGGGTTTTTTGTTCTGGTGTTTCCCAGATAAATCCAGTTAAACTCATTTGTGCTCCTTGGAGAGGATGGCAGCTGAAAATAAATTGTATTATAGTAAACAACATACTTGGGAGGAGCTGTGGGGATTCTCCCTCTCTACTCCTTCAGTTCCAAAGGAAGCATTCAGGAGCAAACTGAAAGACATGATTTATTTTGTAAGATTGGGGGTCTGATTAAATCTGCTCTGGGTAGAGGTAGGTACACAACCCGGTACTAGCTGCTCAGACTGCATACCCCATTTTGTGTTTTGTGACTACTTTCCATTGCTTCACGAGTGGTATTCTTTCCAAGCTGTCTTCTCTCTGCAGCAATACTGTGCTATGGAAGAAAACAAGTGTCTTCATATAATGAAGTGGTTTTTTTATACACCGGTGAATGTGCATACAAGTTTACCTGTGAAAGGATCATGGGCAAGACTGAATCGCACAGCCAGTGACAAGCATAATCTACTTTCTCCCAAATACTTCTGAAATCTTCACATTTCTCTCACATCAAGTGTTTTTATGATCTCCCAAAAGAAATCAATCAATTTTAAAGCAGAAAAGCACTTTTTCTCCTCTTCGTTGTACCTTCCGTATTGCTCTTGATACGATTCCTTTAATCCTGAAAATGAGAAGGCAGATTGTCTCTGCTTGCATTTCTTTCCTTTGCCAAATGATAAAGTTCCTTTCTCAAATAGCTCAAGTACACTTCTTGTTCTTATCTCTTTTTATATAACACTGGAGACAAGAAAAGACAAGTGTCAGAAGGGGTTGAAAATACTTAACACTAAGAAAGAAAAACATCAGGCCAATGTCTATTTATAACTCCCAGGTTGTTTGTTTTATTGGGCTACAAGGTGATGTACTTTCTCACCTTCTTTCCAAGTAGAAAGATACCCAAAGAAAAAAAGTCAAGTTCAAGCAGTGGGGATCTTTTATGATTTGGGCTCTATTTGGCATTGAATGTGAAAATGTTCTTCAACATTATGCTTCAAGGCTTTTCAAGATGTATTATGATATGTCTTATGTAAGGTTACAGAAAAACTTAACGGTGAAAAATAAACCTAAGAAAGACATATAAAAATAAAGACTAATAATATGATTTTGAATATAGCACATGACATAGTGAAACAAAAGGTCAAAATAACAATATGTTGTAAATTACATCATAAATGTATTAAGAATTGTAAATGACCAATGCTGAAGTTTCATAACATTTGAAAAATCACCCAAATTTGAGCACTTTAAATGTAATACTTAAAAGTAGAAGTCAAGAGTCTCAATTACTGAAATCCTGGACCAGCAGAAAGAGCCTTCTGACAATAACTTCAGAGGAAAAGAAAAAACCCCAACCTTATACTTAGTGGAAGTGTAGAAAGGTCACAGAAGAAAGGATATTTAATATTTTCAGTTATACTTACTTGAAGAATAGCTGAGGTGGCCAACAAAGAATATGGATGGGCAGCAAGGAGTGAAACAGTAATGGCTTGCAGCAGTGAGTCAGTGCCAGGCTAAAAATACTAATTTTCTATCACTGAAATGTACCAGTATCCTACACAATTCACACAGAGCTACATTAACCATGCTTGTATGCTGTGCAAGAATGTATTTGCTGTGATACAGGTGCACCTGAACATTGTGGAAAACATTAAATATTCATTGTTGCCTACATTTATGAATTGACAACTTTTCTCATGCTGAATATTTGTATGAAAGTTTTTGAGGTTTAGGTTAGTTTCTTGTTTTTTTTTTTTTTTTTACATTGCTGGCTTTTGTTTTATGTTTTTTAACTGATGTAATTTATTTTTCTAGTTTAAAATACTTTATTTTAATGAAAAATTTATTGACTTCTTTTTCCCTTGTTTTCAACTTTTGAAACAGAAAAGTAACTAATAACACATTTGTCCTGTGAGTTTTCAGATATGAACATTTGATATTCCTGTCATGAAACTTTAAAATTCAGTCTGTTTTTAATGAAATAGTCATTACCTTAATATTTTAAATAATATGATAATGGTTAATATAAACTTCTTTATATAGATATATATGAAATGCCATAAGAAAATTGTATTTTAACAGAATCTTTTGGAAGTTTTTTAGGGGCATATTTTCCATTCGAATTTCAGAGAATTTGTTGGAATTTTTAAGATTTCATATTCATTGATCCTTCCAACAAATGTCTCTAGAGAAAAGTGGAAAAAAAAGGTAATTAGAACTCGTATCTGGTATGAGAACCCTAGAAATGGTGTGAGAGTCACCTGCAAATCATCAATGACAATATTCTTAGTTAATGACACTTTAATTATACTTACTAGCACTATCTTTGCTACTTTACTTTTGGCCCACTATAGAAAAAATCTGAAATTCCTTAAGAGGTGTAGTTCCCTAATGAAATAAAAAATGAGCAGCTCAGTAGTGAGTATGAAAGAGAACTGATAGTTCTCTTTCATAGTAAGAGTAAGATAGTTCTCTTTGATAGTAAGGTAAATTCCATTTATTTAATAAGTTTTTACATTGTGACGTAGCTCACAATGTACCAGTGCATTGATTTTTTTTTTGACATTTCCCCAAGGCTACTTAGATAGTTGCTTGTTGTCTGGAATAGATCTTATTCCTTCAAAATATCTTGAAATATCATCTGAAGGGTAATCCCAGCTGACTGTTTTGTAGAATCTACTTTGTTATAGAACCTATTTTGTTTTGTGTGAGTAAAGCCATATTCACATTCTTGTTGTATTATACAAAGTAATAGACATACTAGAATTTAAAAATAGCTGAAATAAAACATAAGTTGAAAATTAAAACCAGATAACTTTGTTTTACTGTCACCTCATTCAAACAAAAAAGAATTAATTTTTCCTTAAACATACAGTAAAACTAAGCTTTTAGCTTAGCATTTAGTGAAACATCTACCCAGTAAGCCTTGCTTATGTTGCAGACAGCTACCCTGAGGAGTGATTTGAATTTAAATGTGATTCCCTTATTAGTTTCTGCTAACTGCAAATATCCCAGTCTCTTAATTAAGTGGCTGAGTAATGTATGAATGCTCACTTCTTCTTGTCATGCAGAACAAAGTGATGTATTTAGATTCCATGCACAATATGAAATTTAATGACACAGGCAACAGTAATTTAGAAAACATTTTGGGTTTATTATTCTTGTTTTTTCTTAGCCAATCTCCTTGTAAGTGTTTGGCTGCAGCAATGCTACAAAAGTTTGCCCAAACACTGGATATTAGCTAATGGATTTTTAGATTAAAAGATAATGCGTTACAAATGCATGGTTACCAAATGCATAATATGTTGTTTATATCTTTCCCTCCCATATTTAGAAATAATATACAGAAATCAAAACAGACCTTGATGAAAGCTCCTTTCTTGGTTTGGCACAGAATCTAGTGTTAGATTCAGAGAGATTCTGAATGGACTAAATAGTGCACTGTAAGGCGTTTTACAAAGAAGAAGGAAAGAAGAAACAAATCAAGCTTTTCTTCTAGTGCTGGTGGTTCCTGCTCGCTCCAATGACTTTCTGCAGTTCTCCTGATGTCTTTACAGATTTTATAGCTTATATTCAGTCATAAAATCTGCTTCTGCTCTGGTATTCAGTATGTATATTTTTCCCTAGGGGTATGACGCTAATTTTTCCCTATCCTGAAATCTTTTGTCTTTGCTCTGATATTTTCTCATGCTTGAAGAATCCTCTGCAGACTCATAATCTGAATGTATGTTGGTGATTTTGTAAAATCAGAGTAGCACATATGTACAGTAATTTGGACAGCTGTTCGAGTTGTCAGAGTTTTGTGTTATTGTCATGTATAACTACATGAACTAATGTTCTGCTGCTTTAGTTTAAGCTCTAGAATTTGGCTATCCCTTTAATTAGAGCTCTAACCATCTCTCATGTGTTGAAATTCTCATTTAAATTGCCTGAGTACTTTTCTCAGGAAATCTTCCACTGTATTCTTGGCAAATTGATGTTCCTAAATGATGTGGGTTTTAAACTCCCTGTATCCCCAAGCAATGTCTAATAACTAAATGTTTGCCAAAGAAATTTCCTGTAAATATTGTCATTTAGATGTGTAGAGATAGATTTAAATAGCTGTAATTTCTATTCTTTCCAAGAACTAATAGATAAAACTGTTATTTGGATTACAGTGCTTTTTACCAGTCCCGACTAGGCTCGGGACAGTATATATTAAATGTTACATTATATTTTTATCTGCCTTCGGCAGTAGTAATTAATTGGACAGTAATATCCAAGCTCTTCTTCTTACATCTCTAAAATTAATATATTTTTGTCAGAATGCTCAAAATTTACAGAAAAACTGATTGAAAATATGATTTATCATTTATCTGTAGCCATTTTATAAATTAGACATGCATTCTAAGCTAGTCCTTTGAGCATTTTTTAAGCCAAAGGGAGGAAATAAGATGTTCCAAAACATGATTCATCTCAGCAAATTTAACATGTATTTTAGGATGTCAGGAATTGCCCTCTGGAAGTGCCTACCTGCATGGGCCACAGAGATAGCTCACTTAATGAATTCAGACTAAATACTTTTAATCTGAAGCTACTTTAGAATCACTTGTTTATCATTATTTCTACCAAGTATTTGAAGATAGTAAAAAAATTGACGAAGTGCATCTTAATTTTTCAGGTGGTTTGAGGTCAAATAGAAGATATGTAACTGAGGTAGAAATTATATGTACAACACTGTGATTGGACCCCATCCTCTTGGATATATAAAAAAAATTCTGCTTTAAAGACTTCATACTATGATGTAGTTCTTAATTCTTGTCCTCATGAATTGCCCTTGTCCTTTGACCTTTGGCTACTGACAAGCTCCTTAAAACAACATAGAAGAACCATTTTCTTTCACTGTATTTTCTAAAAATGCCTAAATAGTCCAGTCAAATAAAGAGTGGAAGAACAGACATTTTATTTTGTATGGTTCACAATCACTTACAAAATGTGATTGAAAACCGTTAACTAAATACTCTTAGTTATTCCGTGAAATTGGTTTAGCTAGATTTATAAAATTAGTTTAATTGCATCTGCAAAATAGATCAATCAGAAGTGAACTGTGAAATAAAAAAAAAATTATTTTTTTTAAATTTGGTTATTTTCATACTATTTGCCTGTTCTACATCTTGACATAATTTTGAACAATGTTATAAATCATGATTTTTTTATTTCTTTCTATAAAAACACTGATTAAATATTCAACCCACATATACATATACTTTGTTATGTTTGTTTCCACCACAAATTGCTCATCATTACTAAAAAAAAAAACCAAACAGAAATATGAAGACTACATTGCTGCAAAATTCCAACTACTGAGAATTTGTTATGTAATTCACCCCAGATCTATTTACATAAAGAATATTAGTTCTTGTGTATCTCATCTGTCATTATAAAATACACCCATATTATGGAGCTTGTGGAATGACTTGCTACACATACTTATTCCCTCAGCCTACTGCTTAATAATAGAACCAAGGAAAAGTGTTCCAGCTCTCCTGCCCTTCCTCACAGCAAGGAATTAAGGCAAGCGACACAAATTAGTTTTCAAGCTAAGACAAAATTAAATCTGCAAAAAGTAAGGGCTTATTTGGATCAGAAAGCATGAATCACTGTTTGATTGCACAGTTTGTACAGAACTTGATTTCTTCAAACATTTATATTCTTTCTGCGTTCAGAAGTGTTCTACCACTGGTGAACTTCTGTAATTGACCATGAAATTCCTAGCACAGTCAACTCAGCAGAAGAATTACAAAGAGCAGGGCCTTAGAGGCTGGTTGACAAAACTCCTTATAGACTTTTTTATAAAATTGGGTCTTCTTTTTCATTAGATTTTTTGACTATGGCCAACTTGCATTGTGGTATCTTAAAGTATTAGAGTCGCTGCTGGGGTAGAACATGTTGTTGGAAAGAACCTGGTTTCACCCAGAAGCAGCACAGAATTCCAGCATCACTTCTGTAGATTTTTCCATCTACTTCTGACAATCTGAAATCCTGAAGTACCATCTAGCTTAAACACACCCTCACTATAGACAGGAAATTTTGTTACTCTTTTCTCTACAATGTCTAATCTTGGCAGTTTTTCACTTATTGCTCCGTCAGTCACAGTATATTCTAATGTAGTACAATGAACAGTTGCAGAGTTAACTGACCCCAAATGAGCTATTTCAATTATTAAACCAGTAAAGGTATGTTAGACATGTGCCCCTGAGGAATTAATTTGTTCTGTTGTGAAGTGCTGCCATGAGATAGTGTGCTAATAAGACTATCCTTTATTTGGTAGCTAATTTAGCAGTGAATGCTAACTGAAATACCTGTGCATGGAAGCTCACTGCGGCTGTAAGTAACTCTCTTTAGACTGACTGCCTGGGAAGTACTGATCAGCGAAAAGAATCACTTCATATCAGTTATTTATCTATATAGTGAACTGTTATGTACTGCAGGTGCTTTGACAGTTTATATTTCTAAAATGAGTGTGACTTGTTATATCTTTGAGTTCAGGAGTTGATTCAGAAAGTCAGCAGTATTACAGGCCATAAATTCATTTCTTATCCATCCTGTGTACTATTAGTAATTTCAACTGTTTTCTTACATTTCTCTTTCAAAGCTAAAGTTTTCCTGGTTGACTAGAAGATGTAAATACCATATTCATTCTTTTTCCATTATTCATTTATGTGAGATTATTTTTCTTTGCTTAAAGAATGACATCACTAATCAAACAGAAATGGCATAGATGCAGATAGAGAGAAACAACATGTCCCATGCACCATTATTTTATTCATTAACTAGTCCCTACAAACTAAATTATGCCAAAATCAATTCTTTTATACTTGACTGCCGCTGGTCAAGTTGCATACATCAAATATAACTTAAAATCATCAGTTCATGACTAGCATAAACATATTTTTTTATGCAGACATGTAGAAGCCTCAAAAAGTCTAGTGTGTGGAGGATTAGTAAGCACAAATGATCTTCCATTAGTGAAAAGAGCCAATTCTAGTGTGATGTAATTAGTGGGGTGGCAATAAAATGTGATAGATGGTGAATGGTTCTATAATGTAACAGATATTTACTTTGAGAACATATAGCTATTCTTTTAGGTGTGTGCAGAAACTTCACAACTATTTGTACTTTTTTTTTGTTCTGATATAGTAAATATAGTTTACTGTAGATTTAAAAAATTAACTAATGATTCAGAAATGTGTAACTACAGAGTTTCTATGAAAACCACACACATATTGCCAGATAGAAGCTCATCTAGGCTGAAATAAGTAGATATGACTCCAAGACATATATCCTAATAGTAAACAAGATTTGAATATCTACCTAAGCAAATCTGTAGTTAGGAATATCATTATCTGTACTAGCATTGTGAACATGTCTTACAGTCTCAACCAAAATTGCAATGTAAACATAGCTTGTGTTGGTACAGACAAATATGTTTAATAAACCTGTCAGAAAATAGAATTTTTTCCATAACTCAATTCCAGCACAATTTTTGTTTTTAAACACTGAAGTATTTAATTTAAAATTTGTCTGGTAGTTTTGTTTCAGTAGAAAATAACATTAAATGTACATGAAAATTTCTCAAGGTCTCTTCCACCCCTATCTTACTTGATTTTGTGAAATGTGTCAAAAAGTTAAGCTTCTATCGATTTGTTTGGATTTCTCCCCACAAAATGGAAAGCCCAGAGGGCTTACTTCAGTGAGACATCCTGAATCTGATGCTTGACACTCTTATATGAGAATGAACAATAATTTCACAAGTCTTTACTGAGTTATGGTGGATGCTTTTAGCAACCCAGTTATAGAATATATAGACGAATATATATGCATTAATGTTTTAATATAGCATATTATATATCTGCTTATATGCTTGATAACTGGTGTTAAAAATGTGGTTTGGATAATAGTCATAGTTAAAAGAAAATAAAATAAAGTGCTGAGTTCTGATTTTCAAAGCATATATTTTTCTTAAAGTGCCCTTTGTGCAGCAGAGAGTCCATGCGCAGAAGTTTTCTTCCCTCAGGTAAAAAAAAAAAAAAAACAAACCAAAACCAAACCAAAACTCCATCACAACATCAATGCTTAGCTTGCAATTATCTTGTGAGAAAGGTGATCAGAGCCACAATATTATCTTGTATCCAGCTTTGAGTCTTGGGAGCTCCTAATTGTGATATTAGAACAGAACAAGTAACTATTAATAAGAATGAGAAATGTTGCTTTTTCTCCTTTTCTCATGAGTTATTTCCTAGAGATCTGAGACATCTATATGCAGGACATTTATAAATTATATTTTTACATATTTTCTGTGTTATGTGTACATGTGTTAATGTGTTATAATTAGTACATTAACCCAAGGCCAATCCAGTCTGAAAATATAGGTTGTTCTTTTAAATAGGTTAGACTTAGAAAACAAGGGGGTTTTGTGCCTGTAAGTTTTTCCTCTAAACTTAGGAGGGACTGAAAATTATTGCAAAGAAAAATTTGGGACAACCCTGAGAAACTATTCTAAGGGAAGAGTTTAAAAATATACGATATATATTTACACATACAGTTAAGCTAGTCTCCTCCATCAGCATGATCCAAGACAGGTGTAAAGTCAGGGTTAAAATGATGTAGTGCAGCATTATTTGCTGCAAGATTTGAGAACATGAAATAATTGGTTACTTCATTTCATCACTCCTGTGCTTTGCTTCCTGCTGGTTCTTTTTGCTTCAATGTAAGAATTATTCACAGTCAGTAATGCCATTGCAAATGGAAATCCTTTGATATAGGTACAAAAATATTCTGGTTTTATTATATTTTAGAAGAAAATGTAAGTATCAAATCCATTCTGCTAGTAAACAAAAGATAAGCTAAAGCCAGTACGAAATTGGTTCAGCTTCTGCAGTTATACCCTTACAGCTATAAAACACTTATATAGATATGTCACCCTATATTGCCTTGAATAAAATGACTTGTGTTTCTTTGGAGAGTCAAAATAAACATGCGGTTTTTCTGTCTCTTGAAAATGTTGCATGCTCTTTTTATAGTCCAGGTACAATCATTGTATATACACTTCAATCATTAAGGAGCTGTTGTATGTACAGACACCTGCACACATATACGTACCCCCCACGGCCTCCACCCACATTCTATGGAAAGGATTTTTATTTAATAAAACCCATAGGAATATGGAAAAATGTGTGTCTAACATTTTCTTCTGAATAAGCACATGGACTTTGTAAGGTATGTTAAGGCTCTAGGCACAAAATCAACTACCCATTAGTTTAAAATTAGGTTTTATATAATTTTTAGTTGACTTTGGAGACAAATACTTTTTTACCTTCTACAAGAGCTATCACAGGAAACCAATATGTGGTTACTCACAGGAAATTACTTTCTTGATTTTGGAGTGGAGAAAACAATATATTTCCAAATAATTCAGAGATTTCATTTTGTTTGTGTCTTAAAACATTTGATTCATACCTAAGATAAACCTAAGAACATAGTAACACAGACTTAAGAGTTCTCCACATTGATACAGAGGTATTCCTCACGTTGCTCTAGTCTATTCCATTAATTTATTTGGGTTACTCATTAACACCTACCATTACTGAAACTGGAGGAGAAGTGTCCTATTTCTTTTGGATGCCTGAAATCATTATTGTTAAACTAATTTCAGGTAGGAGTCTTCAATCTTGACTTGAAATGTTGAAGCGAAATTAAAGTACAAGCTCTGTTAGAAATGGCACAAGTACCAGGGTTAAGTGCTTCCCTCCCAGCACTATTATTACCTGGCCTTTAGCCCCACTGTGGCAAGCTGAATATCTGCTGAACTACCAAGCATTGTCAGAGAAGGTAAACTAGGCAGCTTGAATTTAGTTAAGAGCAGTAAGGATAGATTCAAAATAATTTTTGAAAGAATTAGTTAGCTACTATTCTTCAGACAATGTTTTATGATGTTTTATGTGGTCTTCTTAATCATACAAACACAAGGAAAAATCTCACAGAACTGTCTTTCATGTATTGTTTTACATGGTAAAGTCTGTTGAAAAATAAAAACAGCAGAACCCCTGCTCAGTTACAAGAGAGGGAAAAGGAATTCATCAGTAATACTTGTGCTAAAGCAGTACCTGTCCAGCCTTTATGAAGCAGCATCTAGTACAAAAGAGAATGAAAGTGTTATGGACACATAAACCAAAGGTGAATTCAAGCTGCATTTTTTTTAATGCAAGATGCATATATTTCAGAGTTGAACATATGTTTCTACAGAGTTGGTTCTATTAAACAAAAAATATATTATGCAAGTTAATATTTAGATTTCACCACAGCAGCTGTTTTTAGAAAATAGATAGTACATGAACTAGCTTGTATGTTTCTGTAATGATGACCTAGAGGCCACTTCAAGATATTGATTCTGTTGGTCCCTTAGGTGACCCTAAATGTAGTAAATAATAATTCTTGTAATGAAATATGCTTTGAAAAAGGTAATAATACAGGTTGTGTCTCAAATTCTCATCTACTGTGAAGTCAGCTATCGCCTTTTGCCTTAATCTGCATCATTTTTAAAATTTATGTCAAAGTCTGCCACAAAGCCAAATGTTGATGAGTTGTGTCTTATATACCACATGGAATACTGGTAGACTTCTTCTTTTAGCTAAGCAGCTGTGGTCCAACATTACCCCAGACTAAATTTATCTGGTTAACTTAAAAATGCCAATTTGCATTAAGCTGAGTTTTTTACAGTTTTTTGATAGATAAATCAACTACTTTCATAACTGTTCAGTTTATACAACTAGAGTCATGACAGACTGATACATGTGGAACTTCCTTTTTATAGAGAATTGTTAGAAAATACTGAAAGTATGACTGATCTGTAAACATATATTAAAATAAATTTCTGAAAAAAAACCCCCAAAACTCATAAAATTTTAGTGAATAAAATAGTGCTAATAAATCCTCCACAATGGAGGCTAGCCTTCACATAAAATACCAAAAAATTATTATAGTAAGAAAGTTAATTGCAAATTCTGTTAATTTTGAATGCTATAGACTGAAAATACTGGTCATGAAAAACATGCAGAAACAATTTGAGATAAAAGTATATACACATAAAATTATATTGACAGAATAGTTTATTTCAAAGAACTTAGTTATTGTTATTTATATGATAGAGTATCTAGTTATAGTTTGGTATGTATATTTGTGTACATGCATATATTTTTGTGCATGTACATATTCAGATAAGTGTACACTAATCTTTAACTTTCCATTTTACATAAAATCTGTATATAGTCTCATAATGAAAGCAGTTGATAACAGGGAAGACAAGCTTCTCATGAATCTTCAAATTTCAGATTGTTAGAAAAAAGTATAAATTCAAAGTTTTTAGGGAAGTTGCTTGGTGGTCTTAATTTCTTGATATCTAAGCCTCTATCTTAGGTTACTGATGTAAGTAAGTGTAATTATCTGGGAAGTCCACTTAAACTATGCTCTGAAGCGGAGTTGACTAAAATATATCTTTGAATTCAATCTTCTATTTAGAATATCTCTAAGACTTATGTAATGTTGTAGCTGTCACTCCAACCTGGGACAAAAATTGTACACAAATTGGTAGAATATAGAGTGATAGCAAAGAGCTACAGCCTAGAAAAATACTGGAATGTCATGCTAAGAAAATAAGTAGCAGGCAAACAATTACTCCCCTGTATTGCCTCTGAGAAAAAAAGCAAAAAAACCCCAAATACGATGACATATACCAAATATGAGCAACTTAAATAAAAAATAGGTGACCCAGAATACTTAAAGAGAGACTGTAAGTGTATATATAGAGATACCAAACATTACTGGATGAAAATTACCCCCAAATATAACAATATAGCACCTCCCTTTATGTGAGGAAGTATTTTTCAAGAAACACTGGGTTGGGTGAGAACTTATTTCTTTGCTCTAGTCCTGACTTGCATGTAACACCTAGATTGATAGGGGAATGCAATTAATATCATTCTTTCCATGGGTATTTATTAAGTATAAAGGATTAATGGAGTCAGAAGGTCCAGTAATAGAAAAAATGAAATTAAGCAACAAAAAACTGCCAGGCTATAATAAGTTATATTTATTCATTTAGAAGGCATGATTCAAAGGGCATGATTAAATGGTTTACAAAGTATCTGAACTCCATTATAATATCTAAACTTCCATTAATGAACATTATCCTCCCCAGCCCAGACTGGGCTCCCTAGAAAGCAGAGGATGAGTGAAGGCAGTGCACCAGACTGTCCTGCAGACTGGTGATCAGCATTCTTAGCTAAGAGAGAGGGTAAAACGTGGTCAAACTCCTTCAAGCAAGTGGTGAATCTCTCTCAGCTGTCATTCCTCAGAAAAAGCTAACTCAGTGTTGTCATTTCTACCAGTAGCAAGATGCCTCAAGCCAAGAACTTTTAATACAAAATATTGCAGCATTAAAATACCTTTATAAATATATTCCTGAGTGCAATCATTTGGAAAATGTTATTTGTTCCCACTGGTAGTAAATTAAAAAATCCAAAAGTTTAATAGTTTTCATATTAACTTTTTTGTATCTTTTCTTTTCCTTAGGAAAGTGTTCACAAAATATTAACTGCTAGAATGATTTTTTCCAGGAATGTATTAACTTATATGTACATAGAGACACTATTGTAAATGTTTTGAAGCATGTGCTACAGCACTTATCCTCAGGAGGCTTCTGAAGTGGAGGAGGAAGCTATTTTCTTACGAATTATGACAGAAACTATAGAGAAGAGTAAACAATAACATCCCTACACTTTACCATTATTTAGATGGCTAATTAAATAACACATTCAGCACATAATATATGCTTTAAGAATAAAATCATTACCCAATAATTGAAAAGTAATCAGCCAAATATATTATTCTGACTTTCTGACTAATGAAGACTTTCCTGAATGATATGGCTGATAGGAGGCTTATAATGTAATAAGAGATGAAAACTTCAATATAAGATTGAAATGAAGCTTTGCCTTTAACTATCCATCTGTGTGAAAATATTGAACACAGCATAGGTTTCAGTAATGTGTTCCCTAGCTTCTATTTTGTGATACTGCCTTTTTTTTTCTTTATATAATCATTAGATCTAGTTCTAGCTTTTCCTTAAGCTTCTGAAATCAATGCCCAGAATTTGGCACATGGCATCTCTTACTCCTGGGTCCAACTACAATAATTCTCTCTGATTGCTTCTCAAAGGCAAAAATATGTGGAAAGATTTGAAATTCCATGGGTAGTTTCAACAGTCTTATAATCAGTCAAATTGAATATTCAAATGGAACATCCTTGTCTAGAATGTTTCTGGATCAAATTAATATGGTTTCTGTGGAAATCAAAAATACCAAATATCAATAAGGTTAGCCAACACTATCTAGAAAATTATTATTATTATTATTATTATTATTATTATTATTCTTTTCATTTGTTTCTGTTCATTTGTTTCCCAGTAGGTGTCTCTATACTGCAGCTTTACTGAAAAAGAAGGAAGAAGCAGGCTAATTGCATAAAAATATTTTTAAAAATTAAAGAAGAACAGGCAAATGAAACCTTACTATGACATCACACAACTGCAAAGAGATGTTTCTTATGAGCTTTTGGATACCATCATACACCCATGTATGCAGAACCAAAATAGACTTAGTAACTACTGATTGCAAGAAAAAGAGATGTTAAAAATGGTGCACCATAAAACTGAAAACTAAAAGCCTGAGCTTTTTTTGTACGTTCTCTGAAGAGCAATGACCTCTCCAATTTTCATATATATAAATATATAGCCTAACAACTGCTGGAACTTATCTACAGCAGCAGCTACAGTGAAATTATTGATGTCTCACAAAGAAATTTGTTTCAACCTATGTTGGATACATAAATGGGGGGGTTAATGAAGACTACAGGGGTCTGGAGTAGTGGAGAGAAAAAAAGTACGAGTAGTAATACAAAATTGTGATTGGAAATAAGAAATCCAGTTTGTTTTGACTTGGGGCAGACCAAAGTAACTTCAATTAATTTGCATCAGATGCAAAAATTTTATAAAAAATCTTTCAATTGACGCGCAATCTCTTTAGACAAATAAAACTTATGCTTTGCTGGATCCCACTTGTATTTCTGTAGTGATCTAAGTTGAATAAAAAAATCTTGACTTACCATATAAAAGCACTAGTATTCTTTTTAGCATTCAATTTTAATTGCAGATTTCACAGACCAGAACGCTGAGATGAATAACTGATGGTGCTGAACTGAAACAGCTGAAATTCCATGTATGATTCACAATCTAGAACTAAAACTCTGAAAAGTTGCATTTGCAGGTCTTGCTGTTCACAGAAAAAGTATTTCAAGGTTAGTAAAAGCTGATAGTCCCCAGTTTGTCCATTAATCAATAGTTCACTGAGTATTTTGTAAGAGTTCAATGAGCCATAAAAACGAACAACATGACAAGTTTTATTGATTTTCTCATAAAAAGGATAACGAAGTGACAGATGACAGGTCCAGTTAGACCTTTACAGCAAGCAGTACTCATGCTACATTACTTACAAGAATTTCTATTTTTGGAACAGGAAGAGATAGAAAACCACATGTCATTTGCATAAAATTTCTCTCTCTCTCTCTCTCTCTCTCTCTCTCACACACACACACACACACACACACACATGTACACAAATAGATCCAGAAACTGATTGTGATTAAATAAGATGATATCACAGCTGAAGTCAGACTCTGATCTTGAATTCTTCTTGAAGAATTTGGTTTTCTTGTACAGCATTAAATACAAGGCATTTCTTAGTATTTATGTTCTTGCCCTCAATGCATTTTATTTATGGACTCTCAGTGTTCTTCAACATTATTTATAAGGATTCTGTCAAATTCCAATGTGTACTCAATAGTTTTTGGTCATAAATCATTGTGCTCTTATTAGGACTTTGCTGCCACATTAATCCTTAAACTTTCAACTTAAGAGCAGGGAGTGGAACATGGAAAGTTAATGAGTCAGATAAGACCTTTACCTCATAGTGCTGTCAAAATCCAAGAGTTTAATAGTCACGTTAGGGAAACAACATTCTGCAATAACAAAAAAAAAAGCTCTTGCTGAGAAGTTGTTTAAGGGATTCAGTCTGAAGTAGTCACACAGATTTTAGATACTTCCATCTAGAATTTTTTTTGGAATATTTGCTTTATGAACTTTTATTATGCCTTCAAAGTCTCTACTTAATTACATTTCTCCTTGCTACTTCATTTCTCCTTTACATTTTTACAGGATCATGTTTCCCTAAGGAATACTGCCTTTTTCACTGTTGCCTGTTCATATTCACGTAACATGAAAAATGTACTTGAAAAATAGCTAGATCTGTAAAGGGGAGCTTAAACATATGTTTAGTTTGTTCATTCTGAAGTAAAAACTTCTGACTTCCTTCAAATTTCCTAAAAGCAAGGGAAGCATGACTGAGCTTCCATTAGGAAAAAAGCTCACTGACACTTCCTGCTTCTGTGGTGTAAGAATTAATTTGTTTAAGTTACTTAATTCTTAGAGAAGGAATAAGCAAAAAAACCTTGAAATTACTCTAGTTCCTTGTCCATGTTCCTTGTTGCACCTCTTGCAGCAGCGAACATTGGCAATGGGAACAAGGCAAACATAAGCAGTTCTTTTAAATAATATCCTAATAGTGTAGCTGGGTATGTGCTTCCCATCAAGGCTGCTATACATTAAAAACATCCTGATTTGACATATTACTGTGGACTTTTTTCATTTTTTATTCTAAAACTATTGAGGTCTATTGTAGCTTAAATAAATATGTATTTGCTAATTGCTTTGATGGACAGAAGATGTTTAGATTCGCGTATAATTAAAATTTCAATCTTTCACACAATTATCTATGCTGGCCATATTTTATTGCTCTAGGTCAATTTCCTTCTAAAAAACTATTTTCCAGGCTTGGGTAGGGGTCATGGTTTAAGTTTGAATTGCCTATTTAATTGAATAATTGTGGGGGTTTTTCCCTTCAAAGACACCTGTAGTAGCTAGTGTTCATTTAATAAATCTAGTTTCTACTCATTGATGCAACAGGGATATTCCAAGCTACATCAGAGAGAAGCTGGGGAAAGCAATGGTGTTAACTCACTTGCACCATAGATTTTATGGTACTGAGGATATACTTGCCAAAAGGGGGCTTATTTTGTTGAGCTATCATCTAATAGGTTTACTTCTGCTGTGTACTGAATAAAAGGTGTAGGGTTTCTATATTCAGTTACAGCAATATCATCACAAGCCAGCACTGAGAAGTGGGCATGCCAAGATCGTGCTTGAGGTTAAATATGTGCTGAAGTGCTTTTCTGAATCAGAGCCATAATTTATTTAGCTCATAAAGTGATTCCTTAAAGAAAAACAAATCCCAGAATGAATGAAATTTATGAAGGCAAGATTTCTTTTCTGTAATCTTGTTTTTATGATAGGGTTTACTTCTGCTCTTTTCTATATTCTGGCATCAGTAAGTATATATAAGAGTACTCAACACAAATGTGTTATAAATTCTATGAAAATGGCAGTGTTTTTGCTGTCACGGCAGAATATCCTTCTTTAAATGTCCCATGCCATTACTAAGTCAAGATATCAGAGTATTTGGAAGTGTGGCCTGGAAGTTAGCCAGTGAGAAGTTTAAATTAGCACCATTCTGAATCTAGTCTAGCTTTCAAATACATAATCTATAAGAATACACTAAACCAGTCAGAGATACTGAGTAACATGACTCCATAGATGGCATAAAGAGGGGAAATGGGATGGAATGACTGACTGGCAGTACTGGCAGTCACAAGGATCTTCCCTCTAGGATGCCTTCTCATGAATATTCGGGGGGTTTTGCCTTCATTGCAGTGATTCAGCTGCTGGACATTCTTTTGCCAGAACACATCATCTTGTTGTGTCCTGCCAACGAATAAGCAGGTGGCTGGGATGACACAATGCCAACTTTGAGTGCATGCAAAGGAGCAGGCTAGGGGCAACATGACCTACATGTTTTGCATAGCACCAATTTATTAACAAAGCTTACACATTTAACCAGGCACTATTCAGAATAGTTTATCAGTCTCAATGATCTGTCCTGGCTGACACAAATCCTGCATCAAGTATCATCTAAGTGGCAATGTGCTTGATCTGGTTAGAAATCCAAGGGGAAATGAAGCAGAGCTAGGGTGAAGAACAAATTTTTGTTATTGCATTATTTGTTAGCCAGAATACTTGGTAACTGTTTCTGAGGAAGTTTGTCTCTGTTATTGGTGAGGGTGTTTTTCTAAAAATAAAACAAAAACATGAACTCTGAAGACAGGGTTGGATGCAGAATTGTAAGGCACATGACTGGAACTAATGGGGTTTGGACTGGACCACCTCACATACTTATAACAAAACAAGTTTTAACCAAGGAAAAGGGCAAGACAATCTGTGTTGCACATACATAGAATGGAAAATTACAAACCAGATAGATGATGATAAGGATAGCTATAGTTATATGTGAAATTTCCTATAACCAGAAAATTTGTTGACATTTATCTTCCTTTAGCTACTTTTGAAATTCAATTAGAATTGCACATTTTTCTATTTTAAGGGTATTTTGAAAAAATTGTGAATTATTTTGTGTATTAATACATTAGCAGTGCATCTTTAGTGTTGAAGATGAGCAAGATTGAGCAAGATTGCTCATTCACTGCTAATACTCAACTACTAGGAAATTTTTTAAAGGAGTCTGAAAAATGAAATATCATTTCACCTTATTTTTTTCCTTTTTTTTTCTAATATATTCTGAATATCTGCAAAACGAGCATAACGCTTGGCCACTGCATGTAACAGCAGCAAACTGAAGAAAAGTAAGCTGAATGTGGATGTTTGTCAGGCAGAAATATGAGGAGAGGGTCAGACTGGAGAGGAGTTTATCTTGAGTAGCTCATCTTTGAAAACAGCACTTTGAAGTGTTTTCTCTAAACCTTTCAAAGGGATAGAGACTGAAAAAAGAGCAAGAGCTAACTAGAGGCTAAGTACTGGGAGGATAAGCCAGCTGGAAGATAAAATTCTTTCTTTGTATCAGCTATGTGTGAGCCCTTTAAAATCTGTCTGATTAGATAGGAGGCACAAGAGTTGAAGTGTTAAACATACAGCATATCCCACTGCCTGAGCTCCACTCTTGTGTGCTCATAATGTGAAATGATGGCTCCTCTATACAAGTGGTACTATTAAAAAAAATTGACAATAGCTGTTAACAAAGCCCCATCTGAGTGCTTTTATAAATTGTAACAACAAAGATCAATTTTTTAAACTACTGAAATGCAGTCTTTGTTAAAGTGAAGCCCAGTAACTCTTCTGTAGCACACAGCCAAATGGAACTGCAGGGAACCTCAGTCAAAGAGAAGGCAGTTCCATATGGGACTGGGACAGCCATGAAAATCTAAGGACCTTCTCAGAAAAAACTGAACTCAACAGCCATCATCAGTATTCTTTTCTCATACAAACTTTTAGAACTAGAAATGAAGAAAAGCAAAACAAGAAACAACTCTAAAGTTTCCAAGTCTAAAATTTAAACATTAAGAGTTGAAGTACAACAACTGATTTCTCAGATATAATTGATGTAGCCATCTCCCAAACAACTTATTTGCATTTCATGTACTGAAAAGTCAAATAAAAAGTAGAGCTGAAATATAATTTCAGCCACATCTAAGAAATTTATACAGTCCTAAAGGACAAAATGTAGATTTTCTGTCTGCTTTAATGCACATAAATTTCTTTAGCTGCTGTGTTTCAACCACCTGCCAGAGTTCAAGAAGAGCTTGGACAACACTCCCAGACACATGGTGTGGTCCTTGGGGCGGGCCTGTGCATCCTCAGGAGTTGGACTGAATGATCCTTGTGGGTCTCCCATATAACAACCATTCAGCTCCTATGATTTTATGATTTATATTTCTCTTTAATGCTAGTGAGAAAATTTCACAGAGATATTTCAAAGCATTGGTTTCAGAATGAGGAATATTAGCTAAATAAGTGAATTATGTAAAAACGCTGCCAGGCAGGCAAGGTGTATCTCAGCTGTTGTTCCAAAGGGGTGTTTTTTTCTACAGAACACTTTAAAACTCTCATTCTTGTATAACATATTTGAGTTGAAATACCTCAGTGTTGGCAAGACTTTTTATTTTGAACTTTTGAGTCCATCTATACTTTTTCTCACCCTACTATTACTGCACTTTTGAGGTTTCCACGCATCATTAGAAATCTGCTGAGAGTGGTGAGCTCTTCTACCATATTAAACATTTTTTTTATCTTTTAGTATTTCAAGGCATTGTCATAATGCTGAGCCCTCAATTTTGAAAATTATTTTTCCCCTGCTATCTGTCCATAATATCAACGGTATTTTTTAATCTATTTCTTTATGCTCTAGATGCTAGAAATGATGATAGAAAGACAGAACAGATATGTTTGATGCTAGTCTTCATGTTCAGATATGTTCTCTTCCCAAGAACATTAACTCTCATGATTTCATATGACAGAAATATATTCCAAAATATAAGTCTACTCTCTCAGACAGCTTGGCCTATAAAGTCAAACAAATATCTGTTGCCTATTAATTGCCTTTAGAATTTATTCCTACTAATTCTTGAGAAATAATTTGTAGTACTTTTGTAACAAGAACTTCAAAATATCTGTTCTATGTAAAATTTAATGGTCCTAAATTCAGTTTTGTTCTTCTTCAAGTTTTATATACATTATGAAGTATGACTTCTTCTCAGCTTTTGAAATAATGAAAAATTTCAGGATTTTTCTGTATTTCCAACTATTGCCATATATCTCTTTTCATGTAGTGCTTTCACAGTACAAGGCACATTTGCAGTGTTCTATCTGCTTTATTATTTGCTTTTCCCATCTTTATTTTTCTTTGTGTTTTATTCTAGTGCTCTTCTTTGGCTAGCTTCCTGGTCTTTGGCTTGAAGGACTGAGGCTTGAATTCCGTTGTGCATCTCATTTTTCTTCCTTTATAGTCTTTGCCTCTGTCTCAGATAGATACTCGGTTCATCTCGAGCTTTCCTTCTTGGATTTATTTTCATTTTGGCAAAGTTAAGATTATGGCTGTTCTTGATATGACTGTTCAATGTGTTTCTACATTTGTTTGAATATAATCTATTTGATTTTCTTATTCACCATCTGGTGAGTTTGTGTTTGTTAGGTAACATGAGTTGGAAAGAACTAAGCTGTTCACTAAACACAAATCAATGAATTTCTCATTGTTTTGATGATGATTCCCTTCCAGGTCTTTCCCAATGTTCTCATTTCTTCATTTTACCATCCTAAAGAGACATTTACAGAAGGAAAATCAGGTTTTGGTTTCTTTCGAACAAGTAATGGGGGGAAGTGTGGATGGTTTTTTTCCTTCTGGTTGTATTGCTATGTAAGAGAACAGTATGGCTCAGCTGACATCCTTCGCAAACCTGTTGTTGAGTTTGGTGTGTATATGTTGTGCAGTTTAACAAAACTGATGAGGGTTTAGCAGAATGGGACTCGGAATGCCATGGTCTTGAAGATCTTGTAGTCACTGAAGCATATGTACATGACATGAAGAAATGACATGTACAGGACTCCTGAAATGAATTGTGGATTCCTACATTCCTACGTTTGGATTCCTGAGCAATTGTTCAATCAACTATTGTTATTGATAACATCAATATTCTGAGGACTTTACTCTTTTGGTGTTTTGTTTGTTGCTTTATTTTGAAGGGGGGGAGGGGGCAAGGGTTGGTTTGGGTTTGGTTTGGTTTTGTTTGTTTCCAGAGCATTAGCATAGTGTAGGAAATGATTCAGTTCCTCTGAGTGGCCATATTGTTAGAAAGGTAATTTCATCCCTCATGTATAACTAGCAAAATGTTTACAGATATAGCCTTCATTCACATTTACATGCATTTGTTTTTATCCAAGCTTAGGAAAGCATCTATACAAAGCAATCACAACAGCAGAGCAATTGCTTTTTAATATTGTTGTATATTGCAGCAAAAGAGTTACATATTTAAAATATTTGCAAGCAAATTTCAGCAACACTATTCATAAGCTCACTCAAAAAGAAATACATTTTTTTTGATTACTTGCACATAACTTAGTTTCAGAAGAAGGCATTTGAAAGTCCACTGACACTTCTTTCATAATAAGGTAATAGTTTTCTCAAAACTGTCACTGCTTTCAACTTAAGATGAATGTCAGTGAGATTTTGGGAAAGAAATCTCCTGTTGAATTCTAATGGATATAGTTTGAGACTGCTATGTACTTCCCTCATGAGGGTGTACTTAATGCAGAGGCTTTTTTTTCCCAGCTTTGCCGTCTTGCGGCACATTCTCTTCTGTTAAAGAGAGGTGCCCTCAGGAATGCCTGCAAAGCAAGTTCCACTGTGGCAAGTGTTAAATTTTTGCAAATATCTTGAAAGCTGTTTCTGAATCTGAGCAAAAGTTGAAGTCAGTGCTCATTGTGTCCATGGAGACACAAAACCACTTCAAGCCTCTAGTTCAAATACATTAAGCATTAGGGAGAGAAGTGTAGTTTTGTACCCTTTGTCACAGGATGCTCATTTTGTGTTTCAGTTTTAAGACTGGTTAAATAAGGGTATAAAACATTCAGCACATATTATCACACTCTTTTGACTGAATTAATCAAGACAAGTTGCTCACAAACAGGAGTAAATAACCAGTTAAGAGGGCATTACAAAACAAAATAGAACACATAAGCTGGTCAGGAATTGTAAGTGCAATACCATCAGCCACAAGAAGTCAGAACTAAGGGGCTATAGGATTGCTGAACAAACATTTTTAATAAGCTTTTATTATAAATTCCATCAGTTACACATTATTAGCTCCACTACACTGCAGAAACACAGGAGGGATAATTTGAACTGCATTATTTATAATACAACAAACCACAATACCTCCAGGGTGTATATCAGCCAAACAATTTCATTTTGCCACTCATTGCTGTGTTTCCTGAATGTCAGCACCTTGTTGCCTTACCAGCTGGATTGGTACAAAAGATCTTGCTATTACTATAAGCCAGTCACTCTCAGTGCTGTTGACTTGACTGCAAGTGATCCCCATTTCAGCTGAAGATCAACCCTTCACAAGCCAAATCTAATAAAAAGGATAGGATACCACTTCAGGAAAAGAGCCAAATACCCCTCCAAAAGTCATAGGTACTTTTACAGTGCAAAACATCACAACATTGCCTTTAAGAAACATTATATCAATGTTGCATGCAATTAATGGTTTAATAAATGCAGTGATGACCAAAGGCATGGGCCTTTTTTCCATAAGTTACTTCTTCATGAATTTGGCTGTGCTAATTTTGTGTGAAAACTCCTAATTATATTGCTGAAATGAAATCCAAATTCCAAACTCCATAACAAATTCCACCTTACATTTCCTGACAGCTCCAGCCACTGCAGGCCTCAAAGGGAATTAATGAAATAATTATAGTCAAACTAAAGAAAGGATTATATTTCCTTCTGGGAACAATACTAGTGCCACAGTCACTAAAAAGTGAGAACACAAAGACTATATATCATGCATATTTTCAAGTTTCGTTTTTCAGACTACTACTTAAATGATAAACAATACAGCATACTGTATATGAATAACAGAGCAAAATAATAATCTTAATGGGAACTCTATGTTTATATGTTTTTTTCTCTCCTGTTACTATCCTTCTCAGATGTTTTCTATTCTGTAACCTTTCATGAATGCTGGCATGTGCTAATATGTTCCAACTCTTTACAGAGATGTACATTTTTGTCTTCTATTTACAGAGAAAGAAATATTTCCTGAAATGTAACAAATGCAAAATTAAAAATAATCAGCAAGGAAGATTTGTTTTAAAGAAAATATTTCAGCTAGCTGAATAAGTAAAAAAGTGAGAAAAAAAGTTAAATATTTTGTGAAACAGAAAAAATTTAGCATACTTATTTTAAAGCATCTTATTTTATCAGCTTTGTGGGATAGATATTAATTAATACTAAATTTTAAATATGAATATGATAAAAAAATTCCTGGAATGTTTTTATATCAGTTAATTCTAACATGTCTGTGAATGCAAATAGGTATCTGTTTCTCATATAACTTCAACAGGTTCATCCTTTTGCTGTTATTTAGTTCACTCACAAATGGTTGTATACTCATACAGTCAGTATGTCAGATTAGGAATTATGTTTAGGACTTGTTTGTAACATTTGTGCTTATTAGTTATTATTATTTCTATTGATCATAGGGCGTTTTTCTAAGACAGCTTGACAAAAGTAACTGCTACAGACAGAAATGGTGATCCTACTGAGATCTAAATTTATCAAGAAGTAAAAGTTACTTATGACAAAACACGCAATGAGAATTTCAGAAATATTTGAATCTTTTTCAGACTACAGTTCTTCTACAGCAGAATGATGAAAAAAGCAAAAAGATTACTAGCATAGTGAATATTTTTAAAGGTCTTCCTTCAGTCACAGATAAGAAGTATGTATGCAGGATTGAGCCAAGCTGTAAAGAGTACAGCCAGAACCTTCTCTGAGTCATTTAATTGCCTCTGTGCCAAAGCTCCAATGAAGAACTTAGGGAATACTGTCTCTCTCCTTTTTAGTAATTATATCTATATGCCACATATAGTATAAAGAGCTTCCCCTGTGTAAATAAAATTTACTATCTAGATTGTGCAATCCTAAAAAATTTTCCGTTGCCTTAAGTGCAGGTAAATCTTGACTTCTGGACTGATTTAAGGTAGTAAACACAAGAAAAAGGAAATAAAGATACTGGAGAGTCCAAAGCTGTGTATTATGATCATTTAAATAACTAACAGTTAAACTGTCCTGGTTTCAGCTGGGGTAGAGTTAGTTTCTTCTCAGTACCTGCTACAGTGCTGTGTTTAGTTTAGTTTTTTTGATAGAATTTATTTATCCTAAGTCAAGGACTTTTTCTCCTTGTCTTGTGCTCTGCCAGTGAAGAGGTTTGCAAAAGAGATTGGGAGGGGCATAGCTAGGACAGGTCACCTGAACTGACTGAAGGGATATTCCACACCACAGAACATCAAACTGGGGAGAATTACCTGGAAGGTTTGGGAAGGGTGGGTCAGGCACTGGTCAGCATGCAGTGAACAATTGTATATCACTTGGGTTTTACTTTTTAATATGTGTTATTATTCATTATTATTCTTATTATTCATTATTATAATTATTATCAATTATTATTTAACATTATTATTGCTTTATTATTGCATTTTACTTTTCTTTCAATTATTAAACTGCTCTTATCTCAACATACAAATTTTACTTCAATTCTCCTCCCTATTCCACAGGGTAGAAAGAAGAGAAGGGAGGTTGAGCAAGTGGTTTTGTGGTGGTTCATCTCCAGCTGGGCTTAAGACCACAACAAAAATAAAGACCACAAATCCTACAAATGAGATAACTAATTAGTTGTACTTCAGAGCTGAATGAGTGTAATAAAACTGCAGAAAGCAAGACACGATTTAAGAATACAAGAGGCCTTGGGGAATACAAATAAAAGATGACACCTGACCATAAAGGACCTGATTCAATCAGTTAAAAGTCAGGAGGTGTCAGACTTTAGTCAAAGAATGAAAAAGGGAATCTTATAAAAATTCTTCTTTTATATTCCACAATGTATTTTCTCATCATATATTTTGTATTTTAGTGATAAGATTTTAATTCTAATCCTCAGATGCTCTATTACTAAATGACATGTTAGATAATCTAAAATAGTGTCGCAGTTA
Source organism: Camarhynchus parvulus (assembly GCF_901933205.1). Classification (NCBI taxonomy): domain Eukaryota; kingdom Metazoa; phylum Chordata; class Aves; order Passeriformes; family Thraupidae; genus Camarhynchus; species Camarhynchus parvulus. The sequence continues at coordinate 33,479,205 of NC_044575.1, forward strand.
AGTAGTTACTAAGGAAAAGAATGCAGATTGCATTGAATCAATCCAAATCTGAAATTCAGATCTCTGTATTTATTCCTTTGGATTGAGATTATTATCCTTCCCACTGATTTACCAGCTGTGTGGTTTGGACAACAGTTAGCAGATGATACTCACAGTCATAGGTGATATTATTTAGAAGTAAAATTTATCTAGAAAAAAAGACCATAAAAATACTATTTGTCAAAGAATCTACAAATTTTGACACATAAGAAAGTTAAGAGAAATAATTAGAAGACAAACCATGTCAAGTCTTTTGCTTCCTAAGTTTTTCAAACTAAAGGAGTTGTTCCAATGTTATGATTTTGAGACAGAAAGCACACATTTCACAAAATAGATCTGTTTACTATGTGAAATCAAGATGTGTGGGGTTTTTTGTTGCAGTGGAGTCCTTAAATATTACAGCAAAAAATCAAATAAAATTGCCTAGAAAAAGTTAGCAAAACATGTCAGCAGATGTCTATATGAATTCCTTCACATTTATAATTAAGGACTGAAAAAGCTGTTACCTAATCAGAATATTAAATGTATATATATAGTTTTATTGTGGAAAGGTACTCTTCTTCTTATATTCAAATTGACTACACATTTTAAGAAGCTATTCCTGAAGGACATTGTAACAGTAAATTCACTATGCTATCTTTTGCTATGTAACACTAGAAAACTATACAGACCTCCAAAATAATGGCCTTATGGCTATGTATACACAAATGCTCTTTAGGCAAAAGCTACTTTCTCCCCAGGAAGCCAAGGTACTATGTTCCTTCTACCCAATAACTGATTCATGGTTCTAAATGGACAGTATTTATAATAAAACATTTTATGGACTAGACTTTGAATTTTCATTAATCTCTTTAAGAATTTATCAAAGTCAGGACACAGATTAAATGCATTGAACAAGCTATTTAATCTTATTACAATAGTTATTTAAGCTGGTTAGAAATGAAGCACCAGTTCAGATATCCTTTTAGTATCTCTACTCCTCGGCTGTCCAATTACAGTACATTGTATTAACTAGTTTATATCTTTATTTGGTCATATGTTTATGAGGAACTTTATAATTCAGGAACTACAAGATGGAATTTCCATAAGGAATGTAAGATTTTGTCTTTTTAGTGAACAGTATAAGGAGTGCAAATTTTTAGCAAAATATCACTGTCTAATTGCTAAAAATACTCATCACTAAAATTCGGCATTTAATTCCATACTCATCCCAGCCTTTTTATATAAGGGTCTCTTTAGCTTAGAAATTTCTTTATCATTATATGTTTTCTTGTGAAAATACTCTCTTTGATGTTAAAAAAAAGCTCAAGGAAATCTTAAAGCATATGATGAGTAATAATCATGAACAAAGTCTCATAAATTCCATGATTCTACTACTTTTTTCTAAAAGTTTTAGTCTGCATTGCTTCATGCCAGGCTGTTGAAGAAGCTATGGACCAAGCAAAGCTGATACTGAGCTAAACATTACAAAGCAAACACCAACACAGAAAAAGCTGCATGTTTCTGACAGGTGTCTGCTGTTCATGCCCAGTAGTGGTCCACGGAGATTCAGTACAACAACCCCCAAACTATTGCTTACCTAGAAATAGCTGTATTTTCTGAAAATATAGGAAGCAAGTATGTAGAACAACTATTTCATCTAGCACTAAATATACATGGTTTTTTGACTCAGGTGTATCTAACATCCCCTGGGGACAATAGGTTAAATATTAATCTACTTGAACTAAATGTAATCTGTATATAGTCTCTCTGCTGCTCATATCTATTCAACAGGTAAGACAAAGCCATCAGGTAATACTGAATAGTGACAGTGTGATTAGCATAAAGGTCAAATTCTCTTAGAGGACAAAATTAAACAGGAGCAAAAATATCATTCTGCAGTCAGTGTTGCTGAAAACCATAAGTCACTTAAAAAATTGTCATCTCAAACCATGTGAGAACTTTATTTTTAGTCAGACTAAGGCAGAATTATGATACAAAAATTACTTTAGGACTTTGCTCATCTCATTCTTCTGTCTAAAATTCAACTGTGCTTATGACATTTCTATTGTCTTTGGCTTAATATTGAGCATCCAGTGACAGAAGTTTCATAGTTACAATATGTGCTTTTTAGTATGTTACTGTAATTTATGGTAATTTTCTTCTTATGTTTCACCCTCCTAAATAATGGATCTATGTCTATCATCCCAATTTTTTTGCTCTTGCCAACTGTCCCTAGGCATTTCATGATTGCTGCAGTTTTCACAATCTATAAGCCCTCTGCAAAAAACTGTTTATGAAATTATGCATTTAAATTAATATTTAAATAAAAAATCTTTAACTGGACTGTGAGCTTTCATTAGAAACTTTTTTCTTTCTTTTCACTTCCACTCTTAATAAGCAAGAGCCTTAATAAACACTTTTAATAAGCAAGAGCCTTACTTTGCTTTGAGTTTTAAAACTACGTGGAAGTCTTGAAAATGCAGTTTGAGTACATGCCAGTGGAATATATTAGAGTCTTTTGCAAAAGAAATTGATCTGAGAACATTGGACTCCAAATAAAGATTTCTTAGAAATATGTATTCTAAATTATGTAAGTTTGAGTTTTACTTGAATTTAGACAGTCACAGGTCTTGCTATCTATAGAGAAGATTTTGCAACAGCAAAAGTGTCTAACGTATTGGAAAGGGAAAGAGTTAGCTGTCTAATCTGTGTAAAATCTCAAGAAGCAAATATTTAAACTTTTGCTAATGTACTCTTTATACTCCTTCATACATATTCTTCATAGTGATATTACTTTCAAAGCCAGTCACTTCACCCAACTGAAAACACAGATCATAGGTCAAAGTTTTGAGACCTCTTGGTAGTTCAATGATTTTTTTCTAAAGAATTTTGATATGTCACGAAGTAAGGAATCAGATACTAGCACTGACTTGTTGACATGAATGTTGGAAACTAATTCTGAGAGAAAATAAAAAAACCACAACCAACCAAAAAAAAAAAAAAAAAAAAAAAAGAAAATCAAACTTTGGGATCACATGTGAGGGTATTATAATTTTATTTAAAATTTCCAACACAATCCACAGTGATATAGAGAAGATGAAGAGGAATGGTCCCAGTATCAGCCTGCCAGAGTTCAAGAGGCATTTGGACAATGCTCTCAGGCACAAGGTCTGACTCTTGGGGTATCACATGCAGGGCAAGAGCTGGACTTTGACAATCTTTGTGGTTCCCTTCCAGCTCAGGATATTCTATGATTCTATGATACAAATTAATATTCAAATATTGTGAGTGGGATTTTTTTAAAATATTGGACATACATAATAAATATAATTTTTCAGCTACCAGCAGTGAATACAAATCAATTTAACTGAGAAATATTTTTTGAAATATCTAGAATAATGTGTTGATTTACTGGTCCAAAGAGTTGTCACATACTTTTGCTGCTAACATAGATTTTACTTCCCTTGTAAAGGGATTTTCTTTCCCTCTTTAAATAATTTTCATCAGAAATAAACATCCCTATGTGTCAGTGAGACAGAAGCTTTTTTATCATTCACACATTCAAAAAAAATTGATATAATAGTAAAAATAATGCTATGCTTGCTTAAATTCTGAAAATTAAATTCTGAAATAGATTTAGGCTAAAATTGTTTTGTAGTTTTACTTGTATATCCAGTTGGGCTTTCTTTGATATAGTAAATAATTTGACTTGTGCAGGATCAGGTTTCAACAGTCCCCATATTAAATACAAAGCTTTATTATTGTTTGCAATACAAGTTTAAATCAGGTAATAAATGATCAGGAAGTAAAACACATGAAACCCTCATTCTTACACAAGTGGCAAAGATTTCAAATTCATAATGAAGCACTTTTACAGTCATTACATTTTTCTTTGCAGTTGTCAAGTGAGATGGACATTCCATGTTTTAGGAATATACCTAGCTCCTTTCTCTTCCAAAAATTGCAAAACACATTCCAATGGCTCACCTTGGTAACCACATAAAAGTGCTACCAAAGTTATCAATATTGTGAGGGAACACAGAATCTCTGAATCATACACTGTGATGTTAGCATTTCTTTTGCAAAGCGCTGTCTTTTTGAACTTTACCAGGAATATTTGTAAGAATGATGAACACTAAAGTAACAGATAAATGAACAAAGCATCTTGTGTACTGAAGATAATGATCTGAAGAAAAAATCAAAAGGCAAAGATAAGAAATCCAAAGATTTCTCTACTCTTTCGTTGGTTCATTGATTACCAAATGAGGAAACAGAAAGAATTTTAATGTTCTACTCATGTTATATTAAGTGTATTCTACCCAGAGAGATGACAACTAGGAAAAGGAGAAAAAGTAAATTTATTTTATTGATTTGTTGCGTAGGCAACCATTTCAACCAGAGAAACACACACTACATATTGTTACACATATACAGCATGTCATGGAGATTCTGCACTTCAGCATTAGCACACAGTACTGGAGCTGCAATTTGTGTGCTATAGACCAATGATCCTAGATCTGGAATTGAATTTTGCATGTCATTTATTTGTATGCTCTGAACAAAACTGGAAAAAATACAAGTTCTGTAGAACATTGAAAACGCACATATTGACCTCAGTTTTGCTAAAAGTTATCTAAGGTCATTCTTTCCAGTACTTCTTTGTATATATTTGTGATAGAATGTCAGTCCTTTGTCTGTATGAATGAACACATCATTGTACAATGTACAATATATGCAGATCTGATAATATAACCACAACACTAGTGTGTGTAAATTTAATATATAAACCATAGAGAGTCATCTCTCTGTACGATTCTTTTTAAACCAGCATTTTCTAGTGCTTTCTATATGTAATCATGTCCACAAAGGAAATAGATTGCATCTGAAAATAAAAAGATGGTGTAAATACTAATCTACTTTATCTGAAGTAGTAAAAATTCAAAATATAGCACAATGCTTTTTGACTATCCTTAAAAGGTTTACTGATAAGAGATTGATGCAAGTGACTTCAGAGCAGAGTGAGCCAATTGTTTCATCTTATCTCACATAAAATATAGGTCATGGAACCACCATCACCCAGTAAAATCAGCCTCACACTTTCTGTTTGAGCAACAGCACGTGCATAGAAAAAAAATTCTCATTTCAGGTTTTGAGTGTTATATCCTAGTACATATTTTTCTCTAGTACATCACACTAATTAAAATCAGAAATTTATTTCTAGGATGGATTTGTGACACAATTAAAATCATGTTTCTATGAAAAAAGGATATAAAAATACTTGAAGGAAAATCTCTTCCACTAAGAAACTTCTTGTATATCCTGTCATTAACACTTAGGCTTCAGTTGGATTTGTCAAAAGATTAACAATGAGAATTTATGTACAGGCAGAGATGCTGGTTAACAGCCCACTTTCTAAGACAGGTAGGGTTATTCAAAAAGACTACCATTACTCAAACGAATTTGTTTTCTTGGCTTCCTGAAACACCTGTGGAGCAATGGATTCTGCCAGAGATTAGATGATTTTTGAGTATCCTCACAGTCAAAATAAGAAAGAAAAATATTTTCGTCTCCTCATAGGCAAAGGTCTGAAGTCTGATCATCTTTGTACTGCTGAAATATCAACCCCATTTACAACATTTCCTACTCTGGATACTAACCCTATCTCAGTCTCATTGAGATCCTCTGGATACTCCTGATATTCACATGATTTTTCTCCACATATATATATATTTATATGTTTCATAAAATCATAATATCATAGGATGGTTTCATTCAAAGGAACATTAAAGATTACCTTAAATATTTCATTATGGAGAAATTAATTATTGGTTAAAAGCTCTACTTTAAGACACCTAGCCAAGAATCACTCAGTTTTTGAGGCATAGAGTGCACCTTCTATATGCTAAATTGCTAAACACACAGACTTTAATAATTCTAGTTTCCATGTCTTGTAATGGAACTAGATGGGAGGTCTGGAATTAATTTTACCTAACTTTAGATTCCTATTAGTCTTCTGCATGCAAATTAGTCTATAAAGTTCCAATTTATAGTCAACAGAGAGAGATAAATACTTTTGGAAGCAATTTAATTACATACCTTAGGGCAGGATGAATTACATTCCATAAATTCATATTCCTCTTCATATATTTTAAAGGAAACATACTTCCTGGTTTTAAATTCTACCCTAGGTATTTTTCAGTTCATGACTAGGTGCTATCTTAAATTATAACTCTTGTTATAAGAAAATCATGCTTTTTTTTCTATCTGCAGTCCTCATCATTGTGCGTTCTGAAATGTTGACAATATCAGTGTGCTTTATTTTCTTTAATTTCATGAGAATGGTGGGACTGTAACACAGATATACAGATAAGGAGTTATGTATCATAAATAACTTGCTAAATCATGAAGAGTCGAGTCTGTACAAGGACAATATTTATTGAGGGCAATGTTTTGAAAGCCAGTCAATGTCTTTACCCTAACAAGTGAAGCTACAGCTCTACAAACTCTCTCCCACAATAGGCTTTTATTGCAACTTTAGACATATAGAAACAACTACAAATATTTTCTGTACCCTTGATACAGTTCTTGTAACTTACATATGTATACTTTACTGAACAGATAAGGTATTATTAGCATCTTAACCCCTTTTCCAGGCAGGCAACTTATTTACACTCAATAATACTTACCTTTTAGCATATTACCACCCAAAATACACAGATCCAATAGTCTGCTGCAACAATAAGAAAGGAAATATCAGCTAAAAGAAAAAATATGTAAAAGCCCTACCCTTGTTTGAAATATCCTAGTCAATAAAATAATTCAAGATGAATTCCAACAATTTTTAATTCCAACATTTTTAATGTTAACATTACAGAAGTATTCTCAGAAGACCCATCTATTAGGATCTTGCCACAGAACTTGGCATATTTTTACATTGGGCTAACTGAAAATGTTTTATTTTCATTTGTCGCATTTTATTCCTAATTTTCAAACTTTCTTTAAGATATAAGGAAGCCAAGTTAACATTATACTTATGCTTTATTAATGAGATTTAACATACTGCAAATTCAGGGAGAGAAGGAATTACTGAATGGAAAAGATTGAAATGAAACAGCTGCATGTTAAAAATACTTTCTTTTTAATATTTAATTTTTTATTCTTGTGACCATATGCTTATGGTAAGGTCATATGGAGTTCAATCTTGTAAAGTTACATTACTATTTTAAACTACTCAATAATAATTGGCCTTTAGAAAAGCAAATGAATACTTTGATCTAGGTTAAAGTGACTATTTAAAAGTAGGGTTAATTGGAACCATCATGTAAATACCAGGTTAGCTCTAAATAAAAAAATACAATATGGAGGTTTGGAGTACTAGGTTTAATGGGCTTGGAGCTGATTTCCATTTATGAGTAGTTATTGAGTGGGTCCCAGAAATCATAATTTTATATTAATCCTGTTATTACATTTGGTACATAAAATAATAAGTAGGTTGAATTAAATATAAGGATATTGTTGTTACTATTTTCTAAAGAAATATTAATTTAATTTTCATAAAAGAGAATACATGAACTGAGCTTCAAAAAATTCATCCAACATTTTTGTGACCAATATCTAAGATAAAAAATTAGGACAATTTTTAATCTAACAGCTGAGTTTCTATCTGGGCATGAAGAAGGGATACAAAACTTAAGAAAACATGGAAAACATCTGTTCTTCTTATGCAGAGTAATTAAACTGAAGAAAGCAACCTGATTCTTGTTTTGAAGGTTAGCAGTATACAGAATATTATATATATTTCTATACAGAATTCCACAGTGTATATTGACAGATAATATTAGGAGTTTGGTACACTCTTTCCTAAAAATATTGTGGAATAGCAAGCTGAATAAATATGTAAATTTAATAAGAAGGCCAACAATTGGTTTACTGAGAAAGAATGTCAATATATCTCTCTGCAGGCAATCAGGCCACAGCTGTAGAATCTGAAGCAATCATGAAAGTGAATGTTCTTTTGAAGTAGGCTGGACTGAATCACTCAGAAACATACCAGGTGCCAGACACTAGAGCACTTGCCATATTTACCAAGGCACCAGAACTGTAGGGCAATGAGTCCCAAGCAGCTTTTTGAGGAGGAATCATATTTGGAACGAAAGACTATGAAACTCAGATGAAGCAGATTTGCATTAATTTGAGAAAACTGGTGCTAAATATGAAGCAAGATGATATATTAGAAAAAAATTAAAAGCACATCTTCTAACTTAGGAACACACTCATGATTTTAAAAACAATTCTACAGTCTTTGTTTATGCACCAAAGTTATACCAGCACAGCAAGGCCACTTCAATTATTTTTCCCCATCCTATTTATGGTGTATGTAATGTTCTTACATTAGGATAGAATACCAAGATTCACAGAATCTTAAAATGGGTTGGTATGGAAGGTACCACTAGATTCCACCCACTAGATCAGTTTGCTCAGGATCCCAGCCAACCTGACTTTGAACACCTCCAGGGATGGGGTATACACTTCTCTGGGTAACCTCTTCCATTGTCTCACCATTCTCATAGTAAAGAATTTCTTCCTAACATCTAACATATATTTCTCCTCTTATAGTTAACAACCATTACCCCTTGGTGTCTATTTTGTCTGTGTAAACATCTCTCTACCTCTTTTTTATAAGCCACTTTTAGGTACCAGAAGGTTACTATAAGGTCTCCCCAGAGCCTTGTTATCTCCAGAATGAACAACTACAACTCCCCAAGTCTTAGTATATCTATGTGGCAGCCACCAAAATATGAGAAACTCACGCATATAATTGGTTCCCCATAATGTAATTAATTCTGTTTGGAAGGCCACTGTAGATTTTCAAAGTGCTGTGGAACTTGTATATTTATTCCATCATAGGGATCTGCTTTGAGAAACTGGCAACCTGTGTGTTTTCCATCAAGCCCTTAATTTTAAAAATATATATGAATACCTAAATTTATTCCTGTTTGATTACTCAGTCTATAAATGTGGTGACAGGTCTCCCAAGGCTACAACTGTCTCTGGTGAGGTGATCTAAATGCCTTAGCTGTCAAGCCCTCATGATCTCAATAATTTTAGACAGAAGAAGAATATTCTGAAGGTATTCATGTAACATTTACATTTACATTCTATTTTTTTTTTGTGATTAGAATACTTGTTTCTTTTAATAACTTAGTTCTGTTCTTTGCAATAACTCAAGACTTCCCACTTGGCAAGATGGCTTCATCTACTTGATAAACTTTCTGTTATGTTAGGTTGTCTTGTAAGACTTCAGGGTAGTCTTAGTTCTAGTTCCTATGTCTTTCTGCTCCTTTATGAAGGCTATCTAGAACAGGATCAGATTTGTCAGAATCACATATCTATAATCAGGTTCCTGAGCATTTCAGAGATAAAAGGAAGCCTCCAAGTTTTCTTTGAAATTTCTTGTCTTTTTGCTAAGCAAGAGCTGCCACTTCAGTTATTTTGCTGGTTCATATTTTGCTATAAACCTTAGTTGCAACATCTAAAAGATTCCATGTCTCATAAATTGTGAGTGCAGAAATTATTCAGTAACATCTCCAAGCTTTCCTTGTTAAGCTATTTCGTTTACAATCTAAAGGTTGGCTACTTTTGTAGTTCTCATGTCAGGAGTGTGAAAGACTAAACTACTGTGAAAGACTTAGCCTTTTATGGTGAACACTAACTTCCACACCTGCCCTTTAAGGACGTAAATCTGCTAGTCATTAACTATCCTGGACTTGAATATATTTTGCTGTACTAGTGATTAAACCTCCTTATGGATGACGACATGTAGGTTTTTTTAAAACTACTAAAATGTCAAGTACTGTATTGGAGATCATGTTATATATTGCAGACACTGAAAAGTAGTTTTTCAATAGCTATGATTTGCATTTCACCTTACAATCTTTATTTGGGTAGGTTGTATAACATACAGTATTTTTTTTCCAACTCTCAATTCAAGTGTGAGCACTAAAGTGCTACATAAAGGAAGGCAGAAATTAATTCCAAGGCTGTGCAAATTTACTGTACATAAATTTTGTTAGAAAACAGTGCTTTATTGCCACTACTGTATTCCTAAATTCAAGTGTATAAAATTAGAGTTTTGAAATGTTGAATCTCTGATATTCATTAACAGCAAGATGTGCATTTATAAGTTAAGTCCTAATAGATACATCTTTGATTTCAGTAATTACAGATTCACTTATCCATCTGTGTGAAACATATTTGGTAGGTATCACTGTCAGAATCTATAAAAACATCACCAATTTGTGGTGACAACAAATGGCACAGAAACTGACCATCAAAGTTTGCATATTTGGAATTACCTATTCCTGCTAATAACTAGATTCAGAAATTGATGTCTACTTGCAAACTGAGATATGGCAACAATACTTTTTTATTCACCATTACTTCTGGGACTAATAATGTGTCTTACAATTTGCTCCAGTGTGATACTGACAAAAGAGTAGGAAGGACATGGGTAAGGAAGATGTCCCCTGAAACTCAGGTGTAGGGTGTGACTGATCACAAAAGTATCAAAGCTGACTTTATCTCACCACAGAGGAGACCACAATGCAGCCAAATTTTGAAAAGCTATCAGCAGTTGAGCAGATCAATGTAAATGTTATTTCCTGTATCCATTCATTGAATTACTACCCTGATGTAGTCAGACCAGCAAGAGGGGAGTGAGTGTTTCAATCATTAATTCTAAAAGTCCCAATCAGAAAATTGTATAAACTTAGAAATTACTGTAGCTTTTATATTCTTAAACACCACCAAGTCCCATTTTGAGTTTCTAGTCTGAGCAAAACAACTTAGTTTGGGAGTTCAATGACGTTGTCATTGGGAGCCAGACCTGTTATTTCCTGCAACAAGACTTTAAATGCTGCCTACACTACTGTCCAATTTAAGAAAGTAACAGATGCTTTCAAAATGACCTAATTAGAAATAAGTCTTCCTGTGTTTCTAGGGTGGTGGACTCCTGTCTGCACTACTCCATACCACTGGTCAGGGTTCTGAAGGACTGGGATGCAGCCTTGACTGGATCTCAGCCTGGGTCAACTACTGTGGTAACTCCTTGATCATTTATTATACTCTTTTACATTCAGGACCACCAAAGCTGATAGCATGAGTCCTTGAAGTGGCCCAGCTGGAGAAAGATTGATTGTCCTTCTCGGACATCCCGGCTAGCTATCCAGCACCGCTAGCAGTAAGGGCGGCACTATCCCGATTTTCGTGGTTCGGGACAGCACCCAAGGCAAACGCCCTGTGCTATGACAGCAGCGCTACCTTTTGGTAAGACATGGCTTGGCTGATGGCTACAGTCAGCAGAAATAAGAGAGCGCTCTCCAGCTGTGGTGAATCCACATTTATTGAGTCCCAGGGGAAACCGACAACCGATGAGAGGGAGAGAGAAGTTGCAACAGTTTATAAAGAGGGAGGGAAACAGGGGAGGAATCAGTCCTTGGATGAACACGGTTTCAGAGGGGAGTGGGATACAAAAAATTGACTTAGGGAGAACACCAATGCGGATAACTTGAGGGTGGGGCCCCGGCCCCTGAGCCAATCACTCGATGCTCTAGCTGGAAGTTTCCAGAGAGTTCTAGAGAGAAGGGTGGGAGTGCCAAGTGATGGACAGGGCACCGGGGAGGGATTTGAGAAAGGGTACATTAATCTCCAAGGCAACTGGGGAGGAGTTGGGATAACTGGCAGCACAAGGGAGGGAGGGGAGAATGAGGGCAGAACCATTACATGACAGGGGGAACAGAACAGTCCAACTTATACTGACACAACACAACAGGTCCTATGCACCTGTGCTCTTTTCCACCAGGAACACGCAAGGAAGAGTACAGATGTGCTAGGAGTGGACTGCTGGACACTCTGGGAATCTATCCCAATCCCAAGGTCAAAACCTCTATCTCTACATATCTTGATACCATGAAATCAATGATCAAATGATCTTACACAATTGGTGGTATTTACATTTAATTTTTTTTCCTGTCATTAACCTTATTTGAGCTGCCTTTCACTGCCCTAACTCCCCTGTTCAAACACTGCTTGCTGTTATACATCAGTTAGCTCTTCCTGCCTGAACTTACTGTACCTCAGGTAGCGAATGCAAAACATCTGCAAGGGCATAGTGCTGAGCCTTGCACTGCTGGTTCTGTCCTTAAACTTCTTTTTTTCAGATTTCAAGTACTCAAATTCTTTGCGATGAGCTGTAAATTTCCCCCCATTTCTTTCTTGACTGTCTTTAACAGACTATTCAGATTATTTGTAACGTTACACAAAGCTGTACTTCAGCTGCCTTAAGCATCTTCTGTAGATTTAGAGTTATCCTGGGGGAATACAAGCAATTTTCCTGCTTTTTATTCAGAAAGGCTTACAGCTTCCTTGGCAGATGAGCTGTTTCCCTGACCTATCCTAAACAGAAGAAAATTACTCTCTCTCTCTCGATTATCCTCATCATCCTAATAAAAACACATTCCTTAAATTTTAATTTTCCTGCTTCTACTTGTGGCCAGACATTTAAGCTTGAATTTTAAATCCAAGCCAAGAAACTATATTTGCTAAAAAACCCCAGGCTGTATTTTCCATTTTAGGTAATATGGTATAACTGGAAATTTGATATCTCACAGTCTTCCTCCTTTCCAAAATGCTGAACTTTATGCAAACCCACAGAAAAAAAACCCTTTTAAGAAAGTTGAACTGCAGAGTACAAGGAACAAGCATTAGCTGTATTGCATTGCATGCAAATTCTGTGTTTCTAAGTAGTTTTCTAATATAGTAAAAGCAATAACTGTAAAAAATGTTTGTTCCTGCACACAAAACTTCTAAGATAAGTGTTTATTGCCATAAGTTGCAATTACTGGTGGCAAGACAGCTGACTAGGGTCCTGAGGATAGGCTGAGTTTGAGTTTTACTGCCCCAAAGATTGATATTCACTGCCAATCTAGCATGAGATAAAGCTAAAGATATGTATTTAAGTTTTAAGGAAAGATTTTACCCAGAGGAGCTATATACAGAAATTTTTCATTGCTATTCTATATATTTCAGTTTACATTCTATTAGCCATAGATATGCTGGTGGTACAAATTACAATCTGACTGAGCTACTCTTTTTTATTATTATTATTTTTTAAATATATTTAGTAGTTCTGTTTCAAAACCCTTTGAAGCTGAATTTTATCAAGTAGATGATTTTTTACTTCAATGTAGCATGATGACCTTTTCCTTAAATAAGTATTTTGTCACAATTCCAAGCATTTTCTTGCAAAGAACAGCTTGAAATATCAAATATAATGTTAAACTGTATTGATGAAAAATCTTGGAAGATTATATCTCTTTCTTCTTGCAGCAGATATTAATATTTCAGATAGAATGTCAGATCTTTATGCTCTGAAAGTATTTGTTGCATAGTTATGATGATATAAAGTTCATTTAGTCAAATTCCTCTGTTTCCCCTAACAAGGCAGTATTGCTGAGGGGTTGCAGTTTAGTGAGTTGTGCATAACTTTGTGCAAAGCCTATCCTTTTCCACTCTTTATCCATCTGAACACTCTGGCTGTAGTTTTCCCCTGTTCTGCCTCCATCAGAGAGCCATCAGGTTCTCCAGAGCCTGCTGGCTCTGCAGTGCATGTCTGCCTACAGCAGGGAAATGCCAAGGAGCGACGGCAAGAGGCACCGCGCACGCCGCTGCTGGAGCAGGCAACACCGGAAATCTTGGACACCTCTCTGTAGACCAAGAAGTCTTTAAAGAGTCTGCTGATCATTTTACTATTGAGTTATCTACTCATATTCCAAAACCATCCAAAAGCTACCCTAATATCTTGTTTTTTATTATTTTGATTAACTTGAACTAAAAAATAGTGCATCAGAAATTAGCACTTTGTTATTATTTAAATCAATCTTCCTTTTTTTTCCCCCCATGATTACAGTATCAAATCCACATTTAAATTTATGGGTTTTTTAAAAAATTATTAGGTTTTGTGGACCTACAATCAATTTATTTCCTTGCATATTCCATATTAGGTTTTTTTCCCACACAAACTTTAGGAAAATAAAAAGCCAAAAAATTACAAGTTTATTAAGATAGACAATAAATCATATTTTTAAACAATCTTTACCTAAAAAATAAAATTATGGAATTAGTTTAGAAAATAATTATTATCTGTAATTAATCTGACTGCCCGCATCATTAAATAGTAAATTAGAGAAGTGAAAAATAGACAGCTAAGAAAACCTTTACTAATTTTCTCCTGAATACAGAAAAAATTTGGTAATTTAATTCTAAATTTAGAGTACTCTGATTTAAATTCTTCTAGTTTATAGAACAATAGAAAAGAGTTCTGTCTCATTTAAAATCTGTAATTAATTTTAGATGTAAATATTTTTCTTCCATACTTTTCCAGTGAGAAAAAAAATATACCTGCAGCTGAATCTGTAAAACCCATTGATTTCTAATCTTTCGGGAAAGTGCTCTGTCCTTATGATCCTACAATGAATTCCATAAATATATCAAGTAATTCCTTTCCATACAATCCACTGGTGACACTGTCTGACTTTACATGGTCCAGCTTTCTTCTCCCTGTGGTCTGTTAATATCTCACCCAGGTATATATATAAAAAGCTAAGAACAATGAATTGGCTGATAAAGCTTTTGTAATCAGATCATTTCTACTGTCAGTATCCAGCTCAAAACTACTGTATGTTACTGATGCACAGTAGCAGGAGCAGTTCGTTATTTCTGCTGTGGCTCCAGCTCTTTCAAGAGGAGGAAAAAAACTGCTTTAATCAAAAGCTGAGCATCTTAGTATTTACTTGGAGACCTGATTCTTTGAAAAGTCTTAGATTCTTTGAAAGGGGTCAGAGTGACATTTCAGTAATGGTTTTCCTTTCTTCCACTTGGCAGAGCAGCTAGTCTGTCTTGTAATCAGGCTACAAATAGGACAGTGGGAATCAAAGCAGATACTGATGTTTAGATGGCAAAATGGCTTACCTGAAAGCTGAAGTATTTTATGAATGGCTTCTGTAAATATCCATAAAAGAGGATATGGGCTTCAATTCAGGATCACTTTGTTTCAAAGGTTTGGAACTCAAGAATGAATTTACTCTCACACCCTTGAAATTAACCTTGCAATATCCAGCTTTCAGATATTTCATTTGTTTGTGTAATCTTCTTCCTCAAATTTGCTGCACTGCACAATTACACACTGGGCATAAAACTACAATTATTAAGGACCTGATTTGCACCTTTACTGAGCTAATTAGCTTTAACTCAAAAATACATACTTATGAAAATGTAACCTAATTCAAATGGCATCCCTTCTATTATTATAATACTATTTATATATTATTATTAATTAATCATTTGTAATTATTATCATTGTGGTTGCTATTGTTACTGTTACTATTATTACTTCCCATTCCAGGAGGCTATTGATTGTGTGGTAACTCTTTGCCTTCTTTTTCTTTTAGGAGCCATGAAATTCAGGAGCCATGAAATTCCAACATAAAAGAATTAGCCCTGCAAAAACCTGTTGTATTTTACTTCATGTATTGTTCAACACATAACACTGGGGGATTTTAGCCTACAGTGAGAACTCATTTTTACCTAATACACATAATTAGGTCAAGCCAATGGATTACAGATTAAACAAGCAGGGCATTTTGCTATGACTTGAAGAACTTTATGTATCTGAAGTCCTAATAGTATATACTCATGGTTTTAAAACACTGGTTATTTATTGACAATTTTAGCTTGAAGTGGCCTGTAATAAACTAGCAGCTTTTAGGGTCTTACTAATTTACTTCACTTGAGAACAAATATTTATTTACATTAATTTCATGTTTGATAACATATTGAATGGTTACTGAGCCCTGAGTTTTATGTAGTGCCATATAGCTAAAATTTATTTGACAATGTTATGGTCCTTTCTTTCTGTTATATCTGTAAGATAGACAGATTTAAATATCAGACCTCTTTATAGATCGGCACCATTTTCCTTTGTCTCTCTCTTTTTTTTCTTCTTTCATTTTAAAGATATAGGACTCTATAATTAATTGAAATTTTTCATTTATTCCAGTTCACACATCAATAAATCAAGAAAGCTACTTCTGAATGCTGTCTCTATATGAAAAAGAATGGTTATTTGAGGTTCTCCCTGACTTTAACACAGATATATGTAACACATGGAGTGGTACTAGTTAAATAGCTGAGGTCTTTTTTTGGTCTGTTTTAAGTTTTACCTTGCCCACCAGAATTCTGTTTAGACTCTTTGATATCTTGCTAATGCATCAATATAAGATTTGCGTGCATTCTGTCTTCCTTCCTTTCCCAAACTAATTTGAAAACACAAGACCCAAACTATTTAGAGAATCTGACTTTCTGAACACAGCTATTTTCTCTCTTGCCCTCTTTCATTTTCTCTGCGCATTTGTTTTTGAAACACTATGGCTAATTCAGATGTATTTACATCCATTAACTAACACAAGTACTTTGAGAACCTGTCGAATTTTTGTTTTGCTTTGTCTTTTTGTTTGGGTTTTGTTTGTTTGTTTGCTTTTTTTTTTTGTTCTCGATTAGATTTTTTAGATGGCAGAGAGAAAAAAAGAATGTCATGATTGTTGGTAAATAAAAGGTTCTGCATGGGTGGTTTTTAATAGCTTATCATCAACATCTAATCGAACTGAGTAATTGCTGCTTAAGAGAGTGATTCTGAACCAGCAGCTGCCCCTAGGCAGTACTTTGCTGAGGAATGTCACTGCGACAAAAAGTGCTGGGCATATAATGCATCATCAGCATTTGTGCTACAGGCATGTCATATAGGTGGATAGGAATCACCGGGGTGTGGTAAACGTAGTGTGCCAATGACATCTGAGTGGTATTAGATGGATAGGGGGCAAGTAGAAAGACAAAAAAGGCAAAAGACAAAGAAGCCAAAAAATTGAGAAAAACAGCTTTTACAACGAAATGGAAATTACCTTCAATGCTGCAGTGCACCACTGACTTTGACAGCTGAAGCAGCAGCAGAGAGAACTTGAAAAAGATATTGGTTATAGCAATTCTTTTGCAAGAAGCTAAATCTGTTTGATTCTCCACTGACTATATTAATCAGTGTTTCTTAAAAAAATTGGACTGAACCGAGGAACATTTTCTTAAGAAATGACCTGAAAGCCTAGATTTATGTGTGGGAATGTGTGTCAACACATGTCTATAATTGTGAACTAATGAAGCACAAAAGTTAAAATAATTGTGTACTTTTTTGCTCATTGGACTTGTCCTGGTTTGGTCAGGACAGAGTTAAATTTTTGCTGTAGCTGTTAGAGGGCAGAGCCTGGAGCCATATGGGCATGACCGGGTTGTTATTCTGTAGGAGGTACATCATCCTTGGGGGGCACCTTCCTGGGAGAGGGGCATGGCTTGGGGTTGAGAAAAGCATGGTGGGAGGGGGAAACTCATCAGCCATTGTATATTGTTGCCAGAGCACCCTAATAAGTATTTTACTTGTCAATCACCCTCTCCTTTGTATACTTTTGTAATCAGCATAGTTTTAATAAGATCTTACTGCTTATTTTTCTTATCTCATTGCTGTTTCCAGTAAATTGTGCTTATCTCAACCCATGATCTCTGCATTTTGTCTCTCACGGGATGGGGAGGTAATAGTTTGTGGTTTTCTTTTTAGTGGGAGTCTAAATAGGGGAGTACTGTTCCTAAACCATGATAGTTTAGGCTGTGTTATTCAAAATTTGAAAAATTTTTGTAATTAATATATATGTTCACTTTATTTAACTTCCCCTTACTAGAAAACTGTATATCAAAACTATAAGCTTATATATTAGGATTAATTAAGATTTGTATACAAATCTGCCTGCTCTTCCTCAAATTACTTTTCCTCTTAAACCTTTATTTCTGAAAATTTTGCTTTACTGTTTCATTGAGGTATCAAGGCTGAGTAGAGCTTATGTGGTTTTTACTGTAGATACTAAAAAGAGAACTTTGATATTAAACCATTGGGAAATAGCATTAAATATAATTTACATTTAGATACTTGAGTGACATGTCTTATATAAAGTCATAGGTTCTGTTAGTACTGGAACCCTGCATAACCTTTAAGTCTCTGGATCTTGTGTTTAGAATATGTTGCTTCTTACCTCTATTGCTTCCACATTTCATTTTGAAATAAAAATCATACTTTATGTTACTGAATGTAAAAATTTGACAATCTCCTTATGATACGAAGAGGAAAAAAAACCCCAAATTCACAGGCCAGATTCTACTCTCATGATTAAGCTTTCCTTCATATGAAAGCATTTGTCTTTATAACGTAGCTCTAGGCCACATTTTCTACATCAGTCAGGCTATAGTGATGTTTAGTGCCAGCTGCCTGCAACAGGGCGTGTTTAACAGAACTGGCAGTGACAGCCGTTAGGGTCTAAACCGATGTTCCTGAATTGCTTTGAGCCCCTCAGCTTTATGACAAGTAACCAGAGCTCAGATTTTGTTTCATTACTTTT
This sequence comes from Camarhynchus parvulus, assembly GCF_901933205.1. Classification (NCBI taxonomy): domain Eukaryota; kingdom Metazoa; phylum Chordata; class Aves; order Passeriformes; family Thraupidae; genus Camarhynchus; species Camarhynchus parvulus. Next base: position 33,497,771 of record NC_044575.1, read on the forward strand.
ATGGAAGGAAAAGCTGAATGCAGGTGTTCACTCACAACCTGGGCACTTTTGACAGTAAACATGAGCTAGGTCACGGTGAATGTGGGGAGTGAAGTGTTTCGCAGGGTGTGCCAAGCTAACCCAGCATGTGAGAGATTTGAGTCCAGCATGCTTGCCTGTCTTTACCCCTTTCTGAAACTAACCACGCATAAGCAGAACAGAATCTGTGTGCTGGAATTAATAAGTCACACAAACCTGTGCTGCAGAGCAGTTTTAGCAGGGAGTTGTGTGTCTATCTACATGACTTTTTATGCATCTGTCAGCTAACACTCAGATACTTACATGAGCTTCGGCAGCTGGGCCATCAGGCAGATATCCAGTTCTCTCTGAAGGCTTGTGCCTCTGCTACCCAGTGAATGAGTTGCACTCATCCAGACACATAATAATTTTTCATCTACTGTAGTTAAAACACAGGCTATTTGCCTATTAAAAACATGGGCTATTTCTACAGAAGAATTAGCCTCCATTTTAACAGGGTTTAGTCTAGAAGTGTCAGAGGATAGAGGTGGAAGGAAATAGCTTTTACTAGCAGATGAGAAGGACTGTGGTATTTTGGACATGTAGCCTGGCTGTCAGTGAGGTGATCAATTGACACACTGAGCTGCTGTGGTGGAGCACTACTGCCAGCTGAAAGCTTTGAGAGCCCTTTCCTTTTATTAAGAGGATTTCCCATTTTACAAAATGCAGCCTTCTCACTGAGAATGTATGTTGGGCAAAACATAAGCTGAGACACTTCATTTGAATGTGATTACTGTAACCAGAGGCAACACAGTCAAAATAGCATAGTCTGTACTCCTTGTTCAAATGTCTATTAATTATTATGTGCGTCTTACAGCAACATCCAGCATTTTTATTTTTGAGATTAGGTCAGTCTGGGTTAGTAAGATCAGCTATATTATATTCAGAAATAAAGATAAAAAAAAAAAAACATACAGGGAGAAATCCCAGAACTCAGTTTTAATGCTTGGGCTGTAGGGATTCTATCTCTTCTTTTTTTCCCCAAGTTGGATTTACCTTTCTACTGAGAGAAGGAGGCTTAATTTTGGGTGCCTGAAAGATCATGACAAAAAACCCTTACTGAGGCAGTCCAATTTAGATCTTCTGCCTCTCACTATGACAGGACAGTCTTCCAAAAACTAGGTCTCTTATTCCTTTTTGAGATATTGTAGCTCCATAATCCCAAGGGTTATCTGAACTCTGAGTTTCCTGAAGGAGAGATCTTGCTTCCCCCAGATGAACCCCTGAAGATATTATTGCATCTTTCCTCCCATCCTTCTCAACACTGTTGGTTGCAACAATCCCAGTCTGCTAATAACCAAGAATGGGAGTAAAAATTAGAAGGAGAATACTTTCCCTTTCTAAGTCTGACTTGTGTTCCTGCCATACAGTACAACCCATGAACTTCTTTCTCCCTGCATACAACTGAAAGAGAGAAGTACATGAAAGCTGTTAGAAAAACTTATACAGACAGAGTATTGTGTAGATGACGTAATAAACTGAATGGAAAGGGTGTGAAGGAAGATGTAATTAGAGGATTAACTGGCAGAAAATAGATGAAGTAATGGTTTATGCACAATGTCCAAAGACTTTTTTAACTAGATGATAATCTGGATGAGAGAAAGGAAAATGAGAAGAAAGAGGAGAATAACAACTTCAAACAGACATTTTTGAAGTCTTTAGATTTTGAACATAACATAAGGAGGGAATTTCTTCTTTGGGATCGTAAATGTGAGAAAATCAACATAAGGCTACCAGAAAAAATGGATTATTTTGGAGAGTGGAAAATAAGTGAGTTATCTACAAAAGGATTTTATGGAATTAATAGAGATAAAAAGAAATGGAGGAGCATGGTAAGGTTTTACATTCATAGATAAGGAGAATGGAAGATTAGGGAACTTTTTGACAAAAAGTGCAAATGTATGGAGGAAGGCTGGAGTGAGGTAAATAAATTCTAGGTAATGAAGAGTGAAGAGGAAAAGTCTGAAAAATAAAATCATGTTTTGTTTTTTTAAAGGAACAAGAAAAATCCATCATCCAACTCAAAGTTCTGTTAGTTTCAGAGATTGTAAAGTAACAAAGGACCACCAGTGCTTCTGATTTAGGATGATTTTTAGAGTTATTTAATTCAGCTTTCTTTGCTTGGAAACAGTATTCAGATATTCAGTTAAACCATTGTGTCCCAGAATGGCAGAACCACAAAGTGGAAACGCCACAAATGTCTAAAGAGGTTCCACTATCATAGAATTGCTACTATGGGGAAAACGCAAGATGATGCTGATAGGTTGCTTATGATCCAATGGGCAAATATCTATTCCACATAATTAGACATTCAAAAAAATTTCTTCTCAATCTAATTATGAACCATTAAAAACATGTTCATGTGAATCACAGATAGTTGATATATATAAAGGGAATAACCTTGTTCTACAATAAGCAAGGAAAAATTTCTTTCTATCAGGAAAATTATATTTCATTCCTACTTCAGTGAAAAAAAAGCTCAGACATGCTGTATTGCTACAGGTGAAATTGCCCTTCCCCAGCACTAACCTAAGTGATAATTGAAGTGTATTAATGGACATTTGTACTTTTTATTTTGTTAAAACTGAAAAGTATATTAAATCAGTTTGTAAAAAGAAAATACATGTTATAGAGTATACTGACTCAGAAGTTCAGGCAATCAATTCTTTAAAGATGAGGGAAAAAAAAGAAGTAATGATTTCCAAAGAAAACTGATACAATCTTTTGTTCATTACTTGAAGAATCAATTTGTATCTTGAGAGTCATAGGGTTTTTTTGTTCTTATTTGACATTGCAAAACTTGACATTTGCCAGGAGCAGAAAATAAAATTTATATAAGCAATTGGAGTTTTTGAGATGTTTATGAGCCAGATAGACCAGAAGAAAATAAACTCAAATATTCCATTTCATTTTTAAGTTAATACACATCCCATTTAAATGTCCAAACATTCAAATCTAAAGCACATGAATAGCTTACTGCATTTTTATTGCACTATTCATGGGATCTTCAGCTCACCTCCTAAAACCTCTTCTTCGTTAATTGAGTCTTGCTCAGTTTAGGAGGAAAAAAATCACAAGATAGAGTCAGCTCTTTGGTGTGAACGTTGAGACCTGCAGTTGTACATACAGAGGTCTTGCTTTTCTGCACAGAATATATAGTGCTTGAGGGTTTTATGTTACTGTTTTGGAGTGGGGTTTTTGAGCACCTCTTCTTTCTACGTACTTTTCTTAGTATGTGGATTGATTATATCCTGAATACTCATGCATGATAAAAAAGGTACTAGCTAAAACAGAGCAGAAGGGAAAAAGATAGCACAGATCCCTTTCAGTCTGAGACAGACACATGAGCCTTAAAATTTAACACATACTCTATTCATCTTTCTCCAGTCAGGATCTTACCATAAGACAGATAAGTATTGAAAGCTAGCTGAACAACAGGTTGGAGTACAAAGTTATCTTGTTTGTCTTAGCCTTAGCTAAGCTTGGCTTCTTTGCTAGTACTGAGGAGTAACAAAGCAACAACACAGAGGAAGAGCTTGATTTAATGATGTTGGAATGATGAATGAGCAATTCATCTAAAGCTTCCTTTTGGTTGGGAGAACAGTCTCAGACCTGTGTGTGAACTACTTTCTGGGCAGCTGGATAATAGGTCAAGGCAATGTCATTCCCTTCCTGAGTTAAAAACAGTACTTTCTGTACTTGGGAGAGATGCGTTCCTTCCAATGGAAGCAAGAAATGCCATACACATGAGTCAGCCTTGAGTGTCCAGGTGGTGCCATTACTCAGTTTTTGGACACTGTGCTACAGAATATTCATGCACTCTTTCAAACACTTCACAGTTGTGTAAAAGGGAAACATCTTTTCACATTTTTCCTTCTGAATTCTTAAATTACAGACATTAAAACTTGATTTTGAGCCAGACACTTTTTTATCAGTTTTAATTTCCTCTGAATTTTTTCAGATGTTCCTATGATTAGATTAAAACAAAGTAAACAGCAGAAGTTACAAAAGCTTTCTTACTGAAAGGAAACAAAAAAGTCAAAGGGATTTCTGTCTCTTCAGTCAACTTTCTGTCTCTTCAAAGTCTACTTTCATCAAGTTTCCAGGTTAACATCTTGGACACAAGGTTTCTGAAGTGAAATAGAACTTGAATAATCTACCTAGATTTCAGCTGGCATACAGGGCCCTTCAATTTTATTGCTTAAAAAGAAATCATAAATAGAAAAAAGAACCTGATAGTTTCTATTTTGGAAATATACTCTTTTTGATAATCCTAAGTATAGTTAAAGTCATAGGAATCTGAACATAACTTAATTAATTTTCTCCAATATGAAAAGTAATGCAAAAACTGTATTCTTTTTTAGCTTAATAAGTGTGGGTTGATCTTGACTGTATGCCAGCTGCACACCACACTCGTTCTATGACTCCACTCCTTCTCAGAATGATGGGTTAGAGAAAATTAGATGGAAAAAGTCAAAACTTTTAGGTCAAGATAAAAGCAGATTAATAAAGCAAAAGCAGATGCTTGTGCATGGAAGCATAGGAAAACAAAATATTTATTCTCTACTTCTCATCATCAGGCCATGTCTAGCCCCTTCCTAGGAAGCAGGGCCTCAATGTGCGTAGCAGTTGCTCTGGAAGACAGATGCTGGCCACAATCAATAATTCCCCTCCCTCTTCTTCCTTTCCCTTCATTTTTATAAATGAACTGAAGTCATGTGCTTTGGAACATCCCTTTGGTCCGTTTGGGTCAGGCATGTTGGCTATGCCTTCTCCCAAGATCTTGCTCACACCCAGCCTGTTGGTGAAGGAAGGGATGTTGGAGCCTTGCTGCTATGTGAGCGCTGCTTACCAGTAGCCAAAACCCTGGTGTGTCATTAACAACTCTCTAGCTACCAGTGCAGAGCACAGAACTGTCAGGGCTGTGGGGAATGTTAAATCCATCTCAGCCAGACCCAAATACAATAACAAACAGGGCACTGAATCAGTATAATTATCTCCATATCAACATCTTGCATAGATGCAAAGAGGAAAATTTATTCATGGTCACTGGCTAGAGTTAAACCTCAGTTAAAATTTGGAAAAATTCTACGGACCAGTTCTGGATGGGCTATTAGATTTACTTCTTGTTAGGTACTCTGGCAAATTCCTTCTGAAATATAAGTGTAATCCATTACAGCAGTTTTCCAGTTGTTGCTATGATAAATAAATATTGTCTTATTGTTGTTATACAGTGGGCTTCTGTATATCCCGTGTATTTATTGTAGCAAGCCTAAAGAAGGAAAAAAGCCTCTGAATTTTCTGATAGACAGTGATACTTCTCACTGATTTATTGACTATTTCTAACACTGTTGCTTCCAATGCCTTTTAATTCTGTGAAAAAATGATGGTGAACTGTGCAATTGCTTTGCTTAAATTACCAAAAAACCCTGAAGAGGCCTAATTCTGGTAAAGCATCATTACCCTCCAATACATATGCTTTAACTCCAGCTCTCAGCTGTCTATCATACTTTATCCATCTTGAAAAAGTATTTCCCAGACTCTGAACAAAGAGTTTCATCAATGAATCATGTTGTAAAACTTTCACAAAAGCTTCGTAATCATAGAGTTACATGAATTTTGCTGGTTAACCTTGATCAAAATCATTATTTATTTTACTAAAGAAGCACTGGAAGGAAAGATCTAAGAGATTTATTGGATTTATCACTGCAAACTCAAAAACAAAGTAAAGAACATTTAGACATTCAGATAAGACTCTCTAAGCCTACAAAATAGTCAGTATGCTTAAATATTCAGAACAACTTTTTTAAATGGAAAAATCCAGATGATAATTTTATCTGGCTCTAAAAAGCATGCAAAGGCATGCATCATTAAAAGTACTAAAAAAAAATCATAAAAAACAGATTTCTGGGCTGGCATAGATTCAGGATAGAGATGAGTGAGTTTATTAGGGACAAATTTTAGTTGTGGCTGCAGCAAAGAAATAAGAAAACTGAAATTAAATTTTTAGTGGCACTTTCTACTCTTACTATTTAAATGTTTTCTACTGTCAAATGTTTATTCTCTTGTATATCTTCTTATCCTGTTTGGGCAAGAGCTTTCTTGTACTCTTACCCCCCACAAGTACCTGAAAGAAGCTCTTTGACTTGGAAATGCTCAGATCCATTGCAATACAAACTATTACTAATTATAAACTTGACTTCTTAAGTTAAAAAGAATTTGCAATATCCATATTGCTCCCTCCTACTGCATGTGAAAACTCAACACCCAAGTGCTTTGTTTCTAAATAAGCAGCCCTTACACATGCTGGACATTTTGGATGATCAAAAGTAATGATTATTAGCATCCCCATTTTCTTTTGAAGCATTTTAAGGAGTGCTGGGTTACTTTTTGCTGTGATGTGCATTATTATACTTCTGAGGAACAGAAGCATAAAAAATTACTACATCCACATTTGGAAATGTACTTGTGGTTATGAGGAAGACAGTGGAGGACATCAGGCTGAATACTAATTATTTTTTTGCAAATAACTACATTGTGCTACATTTTTAATGTAACATAGCTTTGCATTGTATCTGCTTGAGGTGGCCCCATAACTAAACCTTATACTTTGAAGTCTGAAATGCTGAAAACAGTAAAAAAGGCTTTTTTTGTACAGTAAAAAAGGCATGTCTTCTCATTCTAGAGCAAGTCAGGAAGCTTGTGTCACAGCTGAGGAGTTGTTATGGAGACTGCTACCAGAGATACCATAAATTCTACAAATGTATTCTACAAATATATTCAATATATTCACTGGGAAGCACCACTGATGTTATTCATTAAGTTTTTCTTACAATACTTTCCTCAAAATCTTAAAAAGTTGTAGAAGAAAAAAAGGAAGGAGCAAGGATAGCAGAACACAGCTTAATGCCTGAAATGTAATGGTTCATTTTTATTTCATATTTTCTTTCTGTATTTCTATACACAGCAAAATTGTATGCTGCATTCTTCTGCAGCCATAAGTGCTGTGATACAGTGCAAGGGTGTGCGTGTGTATATAAAAACTGTTATAACACTATTATTACTTGTTGCACAGAACTTTAATTATCATCTATGGAATAGTTAATCTTCAATAAATAAGATTTGAATAATCCAATGGTAGTTATTCTGCCCACATACCTCATATAATAAAATCTAAATTAATCAGAGTGACAGTTAAAACATTTCATCATTTGCTTGTTTTCAAACATGTCCTATAGTTACTGCAGATACTGCATTAGTGCCAAGCAAATTTGCCATGTGGAACCTGAAGCTCATTCACCCATTTTTAGTGCAAGTTTTTAGTCTTAGAGACTATCTCCTGCTTGAGGTGGGATATGAAGAGACTTCTTTCAGTTCTTAAGGTTTAGTATGGTTAGTGACCAACAGCATCACTTTAAGCCTTTCTCCCCAGATATGGATGAATATCAAAGTGTTTTTAAAGTTTTCATCCTAGTGAGTATCCCTTCAGTCCCAACCCATGGAGTAACCTAAGATATCCAACAGTGATTTTCTGGGAGGTTTTGAAGGAGGCAGTAGTCATGGTTCCTGTGGCACACACCCACATTCAACTCAGTAAGTTCTGGAAATAAGCACCTCAAATTTAATGACAGATCCTGTTTGCTCTACAAGATTATCTGATCTAGGGACTACATTTAAGTTAGAACATGTGCTTAAAGAGAAAGCTGTGTCATACAGCTGGATGTAAAACATTGTCTGCAGACAAATAATAGTGTAAGCAATGTTATCTTACCTCATTCATTTTAGTCAGCTGACAAAATAATGGAATTTAGGAAACTCAAAGTTTATCTTGTTAAAACTAATTTTCTAAGACAGGTAACTGAATCTACATTCATTTCATCTAGGGTGTTTCCTTACTTTTCTGATACAGCCTTTCTAAAGTATTCTTAAAAATGCCTTGTGAGAGGATTTTCTGAAGTATAAATTAGCCTTCACTTCAATTTGAACTCCTATTTTTCTTCTCAACCATAGGTATAGCAAACAGATTAAGCTCCTTTTAATACTTGGACTGTTGCAGTGTCTCTCTCTAGACTTCTCTGGAGTAAAGAAGCTCAGTACATACAGTCACTGAGTTTGGCTGTTTTCTCTCAACTAGGTCCTAACTGTCACTGCACATATTCCATACCTTCTTAAAATCATAAAATAATATAACATTTTGAAGATGAGTACATCTCAAGTGTATGTACAGTGCCTTTAGAAACCTCTTCATCTTTTTGCCTTGACTTTTATATGGCTGAATGCTGTGCAGTGCTGTACATTCTGTACTGTTGTCATTCCCACACCTTGGCACTGTGCTCAACAGGTATTACAACTTCATTAGATAATAAGTTTGCAGACTGCAAAACTCAGCCTCTGTCACATAAATGAAGGAGGAAGATCTCAGAAACAGTAGCCCCCAAAACTGCCCTTCTATCAGCTTCTTCAGAGGTTATTATGGGCACAAGTCACCCTTGTTAATAGTAGTTGTAAGGAAAGGGCTCCTTGAAGCCATCTGTGCTCTATGAAAGGTACATCCACACAACACAGCACTGACCGAGTAGTGTTAGCAAATATCATAAACCAATAATTTCCACAGCGAATGTGAAATAAATTTTTTGTTAAAGAATGCTTTTGTTATTCCTCCATCCTAAGAAATGATGTCATATTATTCAGCTGTTATACTAGTATTTTTTAAATAACAAGTGTTCAGAATAAAACATTTGAACATATAAGGAAATAAAATTATGAATATATATACATATATATTCCTTTATTTGACCAGGTTTGAGGTGCCCATAGACATTCTGTCCATGTCTAAAGCAGCTGACCTGACTAGGTTAAATTCTATACTGGCATAAATCCACTGAGTTTGCAACAGGCTAGGTTTTTGTTATTATTTAATAGGAAAATAAACATTTACACTCGAATTTGTGAAAGGGAATGATAAGAGGGTTGTACAGGTCAGTTTCTTATTAATGAAACAGAGATCCTTTCAACTCTGAGCTACTCAGATGAATCTGAAGCAGGACAGAAGTAACCAAAAGTCATTAACATCTGACAGCTGGGTGATGGCCTATGTAAAATGAGTTGGTGCTCTCAGCCCAGTACATAAAACATCAGAATAATTGGTGTTAATTTGCACCCCTGTTGGCAGTCTTAATGCAGAGGCCAAAGATTGAATGGGCATGAAAATTAAACTATCCTGTCAGCCATAAAGGTTCTCTCAGGTCAGGATTGAAGTGCATTAACAGGATCCTATAAAGGAATTTGCTCTGTCAGTGCTGAGGCCGTAACTGGTGAATAAGCCAAAGACTTCATGACTAAATTCCCCAGACACTGCTTACACTGAGGCTTTTCCTTCCATGTTTTATTTACTTATTTATTTGAGAGAGAAAATAAATTTACATCAGAAATACAATGGTGGCAGGTTGACCTCCAAGCAAGTGCAAATTATTGTATCAGTGTCAGGATCTGTGGAGAATCACTTATGTATTTTTACAACTGAGAAACCATAAATAGTACTTTGTACATCTGTGGTGATAGAAAAAAAGAATTGACCATGTGGCTAATTAGCCTTGTGTATGTTCTGGTCCAGAGTTAATTTCTAGTATAACTTTTAATTTAGGGTTATCGATCCAACAGTGACACAAATTTTAGTGTTTTTTCAATTTAGTGCAATCAGTGTTTAACACCAGGCATGCCTGTTCCTTTCAATCTTAGTTGCGCATAAGAAAAAAGTTCGCAGTTAAATTGGAGAGGCATGGGAGATACTGAAAAGATGAATGCCTACACCTTGCCAACTGGCAGAAAACCTGGCTGGGGAGATTTGAAAAAAATTCTGCAGTTATATGGCTCTGTAAGGGAGATGAGAGTGAGTAACACCTCCTCAAATTCTTTTTTGCACAGTTTGTTCACCATTTCTCAGGTCTAGCAGCTACCCACAAGAAATAAAATAAATCTTCTGAAGATTTAATCATACGTTTAGATTTGCTTCGGTCTAAAAGGAAGGCAATCCTGAGTGAGCTGCAGCGTTAAGTAATGCGGATGTGGCTTTCATGTGCAAATTTCTTTTGACTCAGTGAAACAACAGCTCCCAGAGTCTGGACTGATGTCCACACAGCCGGGCCTGCATGTGAATGCAAATAACTTCATTACAGGCCAAATCTCCGTGCACCAATGAGCTGTACAGGACACTTGCAGTGATACCAGCTTTGTGTGCAGCTTTCTTGCTGTTTCTGTTTCCTGTCTCAAAAGAAGTGGCATCTTATCCGTTGCTAAGCAGTAGAGAAGGGGTCCAGTGTGGCAGGGGAAGCAAAATTTCTCTTTTTGTTAGTGTATTCCTTTCACCCTGACAACTGATAACTTTTATATTACTCTTTTCTTCCATCATCTTGAATTTCACAACAGCTGCCTCAAAATTAGTCTGAATTCTGCTTGCTGTATTGATGAACTCATTGAATGCACACAGCAAACAATGTATTCATTGACAGTGGTAATAAAAAAGACCAGTTATTTTCAGCTAAGTATAGCACAATCTTTTATAGGAAATATTAAAGGAAAATATAAAGAGCATGAACAATACTTTATGTATATTTTTACCCTCCTAGTTCAGAGACCAGTACCTCTGTACTCTCTGTAAAGAGAGTTCCAGATGAGCACTCCAAGCTTTTGTTTAGTTTGAGAGACAGGCTCACAAGTATTTTTAATTATGCCACACAAGTAGAGCACTTTAACAGATTGGGTTAAGAGTACATCCTGCAGAGCTTCTTAGCAGTTCCTGTAGCTAAAGATCTTTTTTAGGTGAGGTGGGAAATGTGAATTTGTATCACATCACTGAGTAATTGAATTTGGATTGCTCAAAGAATATGTGTGGGCTGTCATTCCCAAAAGAAGGTTTTATTTCCTACTAGGGAGATTTTAGGCACTCTGCACAATTGGTGGCTTATGGACAACAGGTGCATTGACATTATATTACAAACTTGTTTCAGAATCCTAGATTAAAGAACCCCAAGTTTACATTTGAATGACTGAAATCTTCATATCCATGCTTCACTGCTTCCTCTTCTGGCCTACAAAACCTGTGGAATGTTCAAGGAGTAGTGCAGTGAGGCATAGACAGACAACTAATTGTTCTTTCCAAGCAGAAGGAGGCATTTCCCATAACGCAGATATTTAATTTTAGACAGAGCTGAGAAACAGAACATACATGAGAATTTGTAGCTGAAAATGATTTGCTTTTTGAGTTACTGATCATTGAGAAACCCTCTCTCAGACAGGTAGCTCTACCTTTGTACAAGAAGCAGAACTTCATCTCTGCATTTTGCTATAGGTGTTGCCTGACTACTTTTGCAAGTCTATCCTTTTGAGAATATAAATGCATTGCTTTATCAACCCTAGCTTTTATGTGTTTGAGTGCAAGAGGAAGAGGCCAGGTATGCTCTTTGGCTAAAATACTGTTCTTTAAGAGCATAAAACTGAAAAGAAAACACATCAATATTTCTCTTATGGAAATTCTCATGTTTCTGCTGAGTAAAGATTTACACCTAAACAAGAAATTCAAATACGAAGCAAAAGGAAGATCTTTCAGCACATCTATAAAAAATTGGGCTTTCCATCTTGCAGAATTAGATACGTAACATCAACAACTGCAGTGTACAGCTAGATGTGGGAGTATGAGGGTCATTAGTCATCAAGCATTTCCTCGAATCACAATTGCATGACCACCTATCCGGCCATTTTGTGCTGATCCATCAAAACAATTTATTAGTCCTTAACGTTTTTCAGTGTTTACTGGATGGGAGTACTTGCTGCTCCAAGGCGATCCAGTGCTCCTCTTGCATGTTCCATTCTGTAAGTAAATGGCATAGGAAGCCTAGTTCCAAGCACCAGTACTGCCTAGTAACAAACACCAGCCCCTGGAAGTACCTCCAGGGAAAACAGGCCCTGTCTGCTTTCCCTCATCTCATGATAAGCACACAGCTATTTTCTATTCCACTACTCGGATGTCCCTGTGCTTGAACATATGCTGTTGTCTGTCTTGGGCATACATCCAAAGAGTGTGCCTGCAGGCTGTATTCTCCTATAATCCATTGCATGTTCTGAGAAATCATATGATCTCATTGGTTTTTCAGATACCAGAGTTTTAAGCTGTCAGAATTGACCTAGTGTCATGTTTCTCTTTTGCTTTTTTTTTCTGCTAAAGCTGTCCCCAGTCTTCAGGTTCAAGTATGATTGAGTGCACCAGTATGCTTCTGCCACAAAAGAAACAGATTTTCTGGGATCAGACATAGTATTATATAGACCCTACAAATTTCCAGGCTTGGCAAACTAAATTTCAAGATATACCAGTCTGTCCCCCTAAGAATTGAATTCAAATTTTTTGTAGCTGGAGACTCAAGACTGTTCTGATATAGGTGATAAAACGGTCCATCACTGCAGTTTTCTTCACTTGTGTTATACTCAGTGTACCAATTTGTACTTTTAGTCACAGCTCAGAAAAAGAAGTAACACTTAAGCCACAGGACTCACAGACTAGAGCTCCCTCCTATGAGTGAGGGAGTTTCCTCCTCTTTTCACCTCTATCCACAGCACATTACAGCACAACTCTGCACCAGCTGTGTTTCTTAACACAGTGAATGGGCCAAAGATGAGTTCTACAAGGAAGGACCAGGCACAAAAATCCAGTCCTCTGTTATTACCAAAAGATATTCAATATTTCATATGGTTTCAATGTTTCTGTTCGGCACAAAAGCTGATTCTGTCTCAGGATGACCGCTTGAGGGTTTTCTCCAACAACAGCAATATAGCTGGTTGGAGAGTCAGACAAAAAAATTTACCTATTTTTAAAAAAATAAGGAAGAGAAAAAGTGTGACAGAGACAGATTAAGCAGAAAATATCCCCACTCCATGAATTCTTTATACAGTTTTGCCATAATGAGCAAAAAATCCTTCAGAACCATGGTTAAGCCACTAACCATAACATTTCAGTCTCTCATAACAATTTATATTTGTTCTACTATTTTCTATGTTATATTTTTGGCATTTTAACAACAGTCAACAAAGTTTTCACTAACCATATGTTTTGGGGGTATCTGTGCATACATGTAATAAAAATTACTAGGAATCATATTTAGTATATGTCTCTGGAACTTCCAAGTGGTGCCCTTTTTGTGCAGAAGAATATTTTACTCAATAGATTCCACTGTCATTGTAGGAAATTTTGAGCCCAGCAAAGGAATTTTAAGACCCTTGGACTAAATTTAACAGTCTGTATATAAATTCTTGTTATGTAATTCTCATTATACTTCCAAAACAAAGAAAGAATAATGCTGAATAGAAACTATGGTGGCCCTAAGTTTCAGATACAATTTTTTAGCAGACATTAAAAAATAGCTTAGGGAAATAAGAAATAAAATACATGAAGAAGTCTGAATATTCATTTACAAGGAAAAAAATACCTTCAGAATACTTTCAGAAACCTTCCTCCCGGATTTTATATGCCAAACATCATGAGACCATTAGGGAATTCATATATGAAACAGGTTAGAATAGGCTTTATGAAATTTTTATGTATTTACAAAACCCAAACCAGCAGCGAACTTCCAAGAACAACAAGAAAAAGAATCCCAAACAATACATCTCTCATTGACTTATAATTCATCAGGAATTTGTTGTTTTCTCCAGAAAACAGCACAAGACTGGGCAAAGATCAATAATTAAAAACAATCAGATTCTGTATGTTGGCTTCTAATGGAAAGACTAAAGTGTTTTCAAACCATCTCCTGTATGTGAGATAGTTATAGTTGTGAAGGAATTATAGTTATTTTATTCATTGTAGTATTAATTTTTTTTTCTCTGCATTGATTATACAAGGAGATAAAACTTGACAGACCTGAAGAATAATTGATTTGATGGGCTTTTAATGCCATTATACTCAATCACAATAGATGCCACAATATGTGGTCCATAGAGTACTCTGCCTTCTCTTCAACAGCTTCTGGAGAATTGTGGCTGTATTTGAGGGTAGGGTAAATTGGTGCATATTCTTTACACATTCTAGGAATGATCAGAAAAGTTTGGTCTTCAGAGCTGCCATGATTAAAACTTTCTTGAGCAAAAAGCAGCATTCAGGGGCTGCCTGTACAAAGAGTGGACAGGAATTTCATGAAGTTCAAGAAGAGAAGTAAAAAGTCCTGCACCTGGGAAGGAGACATTCAAAAGCTGTCAGAGCACAGGCCTGGGCAACTGGGTCAAGGTAGCCTTGCTTGAATGGTGGAGTTGAACCAGATGATCTTCAGAAGTTCCTTTCAAACTCAACCACTCTGGTTCTGAGACAAGTCTAAGCCCAGGTTTTTCTCCTAAGCTTGTCTATAGGAATCAAGTTATAATACCAGTCCATGTTAAAAACACAATATAGATTGTCCCAATGAGAAATACAGTGCCAAGGATCTTGTAGGACTTGCTTTTACAGCAGTAATTCTACTACCTTTTTAGTGAGAGGGAATTTTGTACTGGGATGAGAAAGTTGGTCTTGATGAAAGTTTATCTCCAGCCACATGTATCAAGAAGAAAGAAAGAAAAGTTGAGTGAACCTAAGACAAATCAAGGCTTAAAAAGGATAGTAAAATAATGGGAACACTCTTTCCTTTATGGCAAATAATAAAAATAAAAAATACTGAGAAAACTTGGAATTTCCAGGTCATATTTTTAATCCAAGTATTTTCCTTAATGTATTAGGAGTTCAGAGTGAGAAAGAACAATAAAGTTATTGTCAACCTGCAGGGAATTCAGGGAATCCTGAACAGAGATGGTGATGATTTTCCTGTTACTATTAAACAAGGACAAGTCACAATTTTTTTGAGATGTCTCTCTGACAAGTTAAGCACTGTGTTACAACACCTATTTAAGGACACTGCATTCAGTAAAAACAACCTAAAAATTTTTATTCAATTCACAGTTCATCACATTTTCTTATGGCTATTAGTTGCATAACACCCATTCCAGAAGTTAATGTATCTTTATTACCTGAAACAGGGTTTTGTCTTTGGCACAGAGCTTGTGTCTATGTTTAATGTTGTGCAACTTAGTAGTCCTCCTTTTTTTAAAGGAGCCTACTTTTTTTCAATTTCTTTTCCTTTCAGGTACCAACAACTTAGCATCAATTGTCAAAATTTCTGAAATTATTACTTTGTGTGGCACCACATACTATTATTTTAATCTTGGCAAAATGTTTTCTAGTTTGATTGTAAGCTCTTTGGAAAAGGAATATGTATTTGTTGATCCCCTACATCTACCATAAAAACTCTCTGCCAGACTTTGGTCTTAGAGTTACAGCAATGCAGTAGTAGAAATTGCTCTATTTTACCTCTGTAAAACAACTTTTACATCTTTCCTCTGTTTCACTGTTAAGCTCTGTAAGCACCCTTCTGTTTCCTTTTAAAGCTTTAAATTTAATACTCTACGATATTTTTGATGTAAAGTGAACGGAAAGATTTATTAAGCAGGTAGCAAAGGATTTCCTCATGGGATAGTAATATCCAAATGACATGAAATTAAAACACCTAATTAAAAAAAAATATAAATCTTGTCCATTTTTCTCTTGATGTCCTGCATAATATTTAAGCTTCTGGCAGGAAATGAAAGCCCAAAACATTTTTGAATGAAAACTATTAATTTTTAGCCAGCTATGAACATTAGGAAATGTAATTTTGTGACCCCCTAGGGAACCCTCGGTTAGAATCACATGCTTTAGTCTTTTTTCCAGGCTGGATTTCATGGCATGATACAAAGACCTCCCAAGACGTATCTCAAAGCTACACACAGTACACGCAATACATTGTTTCTTTTCTAGCCAGCCACCTGCAGCCACAGAATGCTGTGGTTACAGAAGTTACTGAGATCATTTCAGATGAGCTGTTAGACTGTTAAAATAGCATTAGTTCTTGGTTTTTTTCAGCTGCTCAGCTCTATCCCTAAAAAGAAAAAAATAGAACCAAACCAAAAAGAAACAAGGAAAAAGACCACAAAAATAAACACAAAGAAAAAAAACACCTAGAAAAAATTACTCTAAGTCAAGAGAATATTTACTGTGCAGAAATTTCCTTTTAGAAGGAAAAACTCCCACTAGAAAACATGTAAAATGTTCCACATTCTTCTCCGTGTAAGATAAAGGATTACATTACCAGGCTACTGTCACAGCATGTGTCACAGTTGAGATGTCAGTGATACACAGAGTATCACCACATGATTTCAGAAGGCTTTAGGCATCCACACATAGAGAGCAACACCATACCTCATCAGAAGGCTTGCAAGCATCTACCCATACAGAGTAACACCATAGCACACATAAAAAGGCTTCAGGCATCTGCCCTTCTTGTTCTTTAGCCCAAACTTTTATACCCCTCACGTTCATGCATCGCACCTGTGTGCCCTCTGTTCCCTTTGGTGGTTGGTCAGTGCCCCTGGGCACTCCATGGCTCATTGCTGTCAGTGCTGCTCACCTGCTGCTCACAGCTGTGCCCATTGGGGATGAGGCTGCGCCCAGCCCCACTCCCAATCACCACAAACTGTGTGCCTACAGACTACTTTTCATGTAGATTCATAATTATATTATTTTAATTTTAAAAATAGAGTTCTCCTCTTACATTAGTCCTTTTGACCACTGAAGAATTTGGGTATAGAGTTACCAGTATTTGACAATTTGAAGACCAAAATTCCGGAGAGGATTCCCTGAATATTTTATATGATTTTTAGGCCTAATTTTGTTACCTTTGTACCAGTAGTCATTAATTCTCTGAAACTGTCAAAAATACACCTACTTACCAAAGATTTATACAACCAAATTGAGCAGATATTTTCTATCTTTCAGACAGTATTGGCCTATCTTAAAAAACCAACATTTCAAGATGAAAATTTTTAAATGCACGTAAACTAATATATTTTTCTTGCACAAGGGAGCAACGGCAGCTTTCTTGATTCTTTTCATTATTACTATGTATGCAGCAGTTTCCAACCCACCTTATCAGCATGTCAGAGGTCACAGGCACTGGCAAAAGTGTGTTTGTGCTATTTAAGCCCTTCTTGCCAGTCATTTACTATCTGATGGTCTTGAGCCTCTGTTAGATTTCCATGTTTAAAGAAGCCTTATTATAATTTTATATGCATCTTAAAATAAATGTCAGAAACATAGGTGTTGAAGACTTCCTGATATATTATATACATAAGACATATTAGTAACAAGAAAAGCAGAGATAAGAACAATAAACAATTAAAAACGTCTGTTTGTATGCAGCATGGAGTGTTATTCAATGTGAGGTTATTAAATTTTTATACATCAAATTATAGTTGCTGATTTTAGTGATCTAATTGTTGTATTTCTATGAATATAAAATGGCCCATTGCAAGAAAGCTTTATTTTCAATAGTAACAATGTAAAAAAATTGGTTTTCCTATTTCTAGTTTTGATGTTTATAGACTGTTTATAGAGAGCTAATAAATTCATCCAGTTCTTTCGAGAATCCAAAACAAAGCTGAGTTTTAACAGAAGTGCTCTCTCCATGTCTGTGTGCCCAGTATCTCATGATCCTTAAATCCTTACAGCATATATCTACATCCTGGCCTTTCAAACTGTACTGGCCTGGCCTTGTTCAGATTGGTACTGCTAACCAGCATCACTTACCACTAGTCTTAATTCTTTTAGCCATCATATAAACTGAGACCTTTTGTAGCATCCTCCTTCCCATGAAATTCTTAAGCATTTTTGCGATGCAGAGAACTGATTATCTTGGAACTAGTTTGAAATATATGACAGCTCTAATAAATGCAAACGAAAAATGTGTTTACTACTGTTTATTACACATTTATTTCAGAAGAAGGCAGCATGGGCAAATATCATAAACTTTTGGTGTAGCCCAATAAGGTCTATTTAAAGTAGCTATGATGTGAGCTTAAAAATATCTTTCAATAATGTAAATTTTTTAAAGGCAGCTATTATTTTTTAGAAGCCAGATGCCTATATCTATTTTGCATTTATTTATCAGAACACATATTTTTAGCTAAAAGAAAAATTTTAAATGCAGAAAATCAATTCTGATCAGTTTAATCACAGGTTATGATATGAAAACTTGCTGCAATAATCAATGCATTCAAATACAAGAATATACAAATGAGAGGGAGAGTGAAATTTGTAGTACGTGGGTCAATTTAAGACTTGCATAGATCTTACATGACTAAATTCTCTTTGACATCTTTATGGTGTGATATTGTCACAATCGGATTGGGTTTATTGTTTGTACTAGGATGTCTGACTAATTTCAGAGAAAGATTTGTTATATTATGTTTTCTGATCAACAGCCAATATGTGAGATATTTTGCTTCACTCTAGTCATCAACAGTCATTGATGACTATTGCAAATTTTCACTACCATTCATGCAGCAAAATTATCTAAGAAACTTGAAAATTAAAAGTCTGTGTATTCAATTACAGAAGTTATACATAACAGCATTTTCTCTGAGACTAATAGCAGCAGATGAGCTTATTTTTATGGGTAATGCTTCACAAAGTACTCTAAAGCTGTTTTAGAAACTCTTTCAGAACTGCATGTACTCAATCAGTATTTCAGAATCACTAAACACATCAGTGAATTGCCAGGTCTGGAATGGCATGGAGTACTGATTTAACAGAACACAGCAACCTTTTATAACAGCTCTTTTTGCCTTTGCAGTGATTTTCTAGGAACAGATGAGATATTATGTTATGGAATTAAGTGCTCTTATGCAATAATGCTGAGTTCAACATCAACCAGAGCAGGAAATATTTAAGCTCTTGTATCTAATTATCCCAAGGTTCTAACAGTCCAAGCACCAGGCATAATGATTTGTTTTTTTACCATTATTATTATAGCTAAATTGGGAAATGAGTATTAATTTTAAAAAATCCAAAAAAGTAGGAGAAAAAAGATAGAAACCTGAATAGCAGAAGCCAAGTTTCAATTAATAGTCCAGTCTATCTTGAGTGTTATATTTGCACAGAATTGAAAAGATTCTAATGTTCTGTAGCTGAATATCTACTTATTTTTATATGTATTACTTTAAATTTACAAGGGGAATATCACTGTTACAAATTACCTTATCTTTTTTTTTGGGTCCTGCTAAGTAACAAAAATATCTTTATATATAATGGTCCATTTTTGGAATTATTGCTGCATTTTAAGAGTGAATTCTGACTTCATGTGATAAATAGGTTTGAGTAGATAAGATATAAAAGAACTACCCAAGTTACTATTTGGGAACAGCACTGACACTGTCAGAAATCTTCAGATGCAAATTTTCATAAATATTCAAAGATGATGGATTTTTAGTGTCACATTTTACTACTCTTTCTGATGAAGTGTTTTATTTTGTGTTTATGAAAGAAAATTGCTGATATATCCCTTGCTCTTTATTTTACTTGACAGAATAGCCTTTTTCAGATGGAGTTTCACAATTCTTTCTGTTAGAAAAGACACTGGTTCTTTCCAGTGTTTCTAAGACATGGAAATGACCATAACAGGTTCAAGGCAGCAAAGCTGGTGCCATGCAAGTATCTCCTCTATGGTCTTTCATGGCTGACCCAGTTCTCTCATGGCTTCTCTTTTCCCATCTGTGAATGGCACTGCCTGTTTAGGTGGTGCCACAGTGCTACCTGTTTGCTGCCACTTTATTTATGAGCAACTTTAATTGCTCAGGTACCCCAGCCAGGAGTAGAATATGGGGAGCCCTGTGAAAATGTTAAATTAAAGTAATTTTCTTTACAATTGTGCACTTCAAGCACAGAAGAGGGGCTCTCAGTGAACAGCAAAAACTGTCATTCTACTACTTTAGCAAGCAAACCAGAATGTTTATAGGTAAGGGAGTGAATATTTGCTTGTGACACAACAATATTTTCCTGCTTTTAATAACAAAGCTGTAGGGACCCCTCCATCTTAATCTCACCAGTTTACTAATGATTCCAATACTTACTAACTATTCAAAGGTTTACTAGCATTTCGAAATACAGTAGTCAATATCTTTAAAGATACTGAAAATATTAAATATATCTTTAAATACGCCATTAAAAAAAAAGCAAAACAAAACTTTTCTCTTTTCAGGGTGGAGGAGCTTCTTTTTCCTTTCCTTCAGCAGCAATGACAGTTAAGTGATGTATGCAGGTTATGTGAGAATTAGGAGAAGGTGAAAGAAAGAAAAGTTCATTTAGAACAATTGCAGACTTCTAAAATGATGAAATTCAAATGATAGCACAATATTAGTAATACTGATACTAATACTGTATTAGTTTTTTCTTCCTATCTAGGCTATCATCTAGTATATTTTAAATCACTGTCAGTTTACTCAAGGAGAAACATTATCTCATTTGCAATTGTCTCCAAGTGGGGGAAGGCTGAGGGGAGAAGCTTTTGCCAAATGCAGCCCTTTGAATTTCCATGTGTTGCAACATACCATGTTGTCTTGCTTTTAAACTGTTCCTACATACATACCTACATATCACAACAGAGGAAAATTTCTTTAAATAAGAAATTGATTTCTAAACTACAGTGGAGTTTTTTCCTACATGCATCTGGCTTTTAGAGTTTAGAAGCTGTTACGCCTGAAGTTTGAAAGGAAAAATAGATTGTTTCTGCAGGCTGCCACAGTCTCCTATTTATGGTGGCATATCAGTTTACTGCTCCTGCTGACGGCCCACCTGTCTCCACTGCTCTGAATCGACACTTCAGGACTCAGCACCTACTGTTAGCCACTAAGAAATACTCCCTAAGGCAGGAAAGAGGCAGCTAGCCAAAAACAACATTCACAGCCAGTTAATGAATGTAGAAATTAAAGCAAACAAATAAACAAAAAAGTACCCTGGAAACTCAGAAAAGCAATTAAATTGTATGATAAAGAGTACAAGGTAGAATTACAATATAGACTGATAGAACAGAAACAAAACAATTTTATATGGCATTGGATTAGTTTTCTGTCCTGTTATGATTTGAATGGTTTGTTGTCTTATTCTCATCTCTCACTAGCCTGATGTCCTTAGCTTTCATGTAAATTATATTGAGTGGAAAACAGCCTTCAGCTCTGAGGTTGTTTGTAGACATCAGATGGAACATTAAAAAGACAATTCCTTTTTTGTATGGAATTTTTACCCAGAAGTAGAAGGTGCTTTTGAGGTTCATAAATTCATAAATCTTGTCACTTTCTCCTATAAAGTGATACCCTGAGATAAGAAAGAAAGAAAAAATTAGGAAATCATTATCTACTAGGAAGGTTTTAAAGCACAATCTGGTTTAGCACAGATATATGACCTGACACAGTGAGTTTTGAAGCAGCTTAAAAGATTTCTCTTGATTTCAGCAGGAGTTTGGGTCACCTATCAGCACAGTACAGAATTCTAATATTACCTGAATGGTAGGGGGAAAAATCATGTTTATTAAGGTTCTCAGCTCAGCAAGAGCTCAGCAGGAGATGAGAGTCATTCATTCTCAGGCTCATTGGAAGTATTTTGCTTTCCTCCCAGCTCCTGCTGAACTAGAATATGCTGGGAATTACCAGCTATCATCTGTGGTAGAAAGTGTGTTCCAGCTCTTGCTAGTTTTGAAGCTTCTGAGCTCTAGAGATATTTCACTCATGAGAGATGAGGATATCTTCATCTTGATGAGTTTTGCATGCAGTGCAAAAACTTGTGAGCTAGAGCTTGCAGATTTGCACCTGACTGGTGGATGCCAACATATTTCAGGATTTATTGAGTTCAGGCTCTTCACAGTCAGACCGTACTGGCTCCTGCAGAAGTTATGACCATTACTTTTCATCAGTCACAATCTTGTCTAGCTTCTGCTGTGAAGAAAATCTTAGCTGTTGCTTGGAACTAGACTGCCTTCAGAGGTCCAGAAGAAATTCAGCTGGAGTAACACATCTTACTGATTTGCTGCTGATATGCATATTCAGTAATTTACTGCAGAAGTGTTGGTATGTTAACGCTCTAAAGAGTTGCGCACCATCCATCACGCACTGCCTTACTATACACTGAAGGTACAGAAGAGCCATGAGGATGTGAAAATAATTAAGTGAAGAAATAAAAAATATTTTAATGGAATTGATAATAAATAATGCTGAGTTTATTTCTCTGCCTACATCCATATTATACAATAGAGGCTTGGGATTGGGCCAAGTGAATGTATTGCTACTTCATCCAAACGAGAGTATATTTAGGTATGCATTTTATCAGTACAAAAGCAAGAATTAGACTTGCTTTTTGCAGCACTAGTGATAATAATTGCTCAGATTAGTTCCTGAACTGAGATAGCTTCTTTCTGGTTATTGTTTCTGGCAGAATGTGGAGGGAACCAATACATACATGGTCACTAATACATACATAAGAGGTCACTTTACATCTGAGCAGCTTACTACTGTTATGCCACTGCAGCAGAGAACAGAAATCATGCTGTTTCTCTCACTAGGAAACACAAACCAACAGCACCTATTCCTGGTTTTAAAAGAAGAAAGAAAACCCAAATCCCAAAATCCCACCAAACTTGGCTCTTTGCCTTAGTTTTATGGGGAAGAAAAGCTCTAGGATGTTAGCTACTGCATGCTAGGCACTGAAGAGAGAACTCAGGTGGTGAACCACCACTCTCCTTTGAGATAAGTACCCTTAATTGCATCTTCTCAGTTAATGGTAAAGACAAAACTTAGTCTTCCACACCTTTCTCCAAGGGGCCACATGGAGAGATATTTGGCTCAGGTGGGAGATGGAGCCAATAGCTGTTAATTTTCAGGGCAGTAAGGAAGATCACAGCAGCTCAGGCTCTGGAAGGTGGTGATTAATGGTAAGAGGAAGAAGGGAATAACTTTTTGTCCTGGTTCTTGTCTGTGACTCAACATTGAATTCATGCTGATAGCAGAGTAGGGTCTGACTTTGCCAGAAGGGAGCTGGTCAAGATGCTCTTGATGCTGGACTCTTCTAGAATGCAGATGTTCCATACTGCCACGGTGCAGCAAATAAGCTAGTGAAAAAGCCTGGGCCCAGGGAGATTCAAATCTGTAGTCTAGGCATGAATTCTGTCAACCCTTCTCTTCTCCAGTGTGGAACTTGCTGGGCCCAAAATGTATAAAGAATTGATTTTGTACATAAAACAACAAGTATATGAAAACTTGATCTGCTCCTGCTCTGTTTGTTCTATGCCTGATTATCTAAAAGCACAGTTAATTTGTAGTGTCCATCTGCTTTATAAGTTTCCCTCAGTGGTATAAGATTCCCTAGTGGTAGCTGTCTTATGAAGACAACCTTCCAATATAAAAACCTTCTGAAATTAACTGGAAATTCAGTTTTTGTCCTCTGTGTTCAGCTATTATAGGTTATTTCTTCTACTGATACTATTACTTAAAATGTTCTACAATCTATTTCAGGGCTCTAAACAGCTGAATTTTAATCTGATTTTTATGGATGTAACTTTTTAATAACCACAGAAATTAGCTTCTTTCTAACGTCTAAATTTGTAACATGGATGTGACATGATAACAGCAACATTAGCAAATATTAGGTAATTTCCAAAATGCAATCAGAAGCACTGGGGACATGACATAAACATACGCTTGTTTATAACTTATAGAAACAGCAAAATCTTCAGAGCACACAGTTCTATGGGTCCCTAGAAACCTTTGAAGAACATCGGTAGGATCCAAACAAAGTGAGTCAGGAGGAGAGACAGATTTTAGCTCTTTGTTGGTATCTATTATGCAATGCACAGAATTCTAGTTCCTTGTTGGTATCTATTATGCAATGCACATTAAGAAGAAAAAATATGAAATAAAACAAGACTATCACTATTCTATTTCAATAAGCTATAACTACTCAGAAGAGGTCTCAGGCATGATTACATAGGTGTAGAGCTGCAGCCAAAATGGTGCTCATCTCTCAACATGTCCCAGTTGACACTACAACATATTTCTGGTAGGTATCATAGTTATGGGGCTTCTGTGATGGTTCCCAAATGCTAAATCCTCCACAGCAGGTGAGAGTCTTAAGATTGACTTTGTCAGTGATAAGAGAGTTTTGTTGTGGCACAGTGTTACAGAGTTTGCTGTTTAAAAATAATGAACTGAGATTACAGTACTGATTTGTTCACTTCAGTGTGCATTTGCCAGTCCATTTACACCGTATATTCTCAGAGTTTCTGTAGTCATACTAAATACATTGTCATTGCCTTAAAGAATAATGGCAGCAAGGATAGACAAAATGGTTCTAAGAGTCAGCTGTTCTTCATGCATATTGATTGCAAATGGCAGTTTGTGAGGGGGAGCATTGGGTAAGGAGCTAGGCACAAGGAAAAAAGAGAAGCTGAGGATTCTGAAACAATCAACCTGACATTTAAATCAGTGATAACCAGATCAATGACTGCTGAAGCTTTCCTACAAAACAGGATGAAAATTTTATACCTCCCCATATACCCAAATTACATGACAGCAGCCCACAGGTTTTAAAGAGAAATGACTTTAGGTAGGTCCCACTGCATGGCATTTGTCCCATACATTGTTTTTGCATAAAAATATTTTATTGTGTTACTGTTAGCAATCAACAGCTCAATGGCCCTTTCAGAGAAACAAAAATCAGAAAGGAATTCATCCAGTAAAAAGGCAGCTTCTAAATAGCATTGGTCAGGTACAAACACCCTTTGTCATAAATTTGTTGGAGATGTTGCAGTCTCCAAGCGTGTCTGGCATGCATTACCATTCCCCAGTTGCAGTAAATCTACAAAGTGAGATCCCCGAACATCCTTTGGTGTGATCTTTTAATTTACATGAGAATATTTGGCCAAAGCATGTGTCTCAGTGAGACTTTTAAAAAATGGATTCCATGTCCTACCGCATGCAAGTGCTGAATAAATTGCTTTCCATTTTAGAGAAGTGGTTTGTGCTGTTAGCTTGCCATTGGAAGCACTGCAAAGAGGATAAAGTTCTTTGAAGCAAGAGTGAGAAAACAGGCTTGTAAATGAGAAGCTGAAAGCAAAGTCTATGTACTGGGCATGACTGTGTGATGCTCTACTCTGGGCTGCATCTTCAGGGATTTGATGTTTCACAATATGGTGTCTTGACAGTACATTGCAGATGTGTTCTGAAAAGGCTGTGCAGCATCTGACATGCTTTTGCTTATGTCAAGCTTTTCAGACCTCCAACAAAGCTTTACAAAATGGTTTCAGTTCATATATAATTTTAAATCTGATTAAAGAACACAACACTAGACGTCAAATAAGGAGAGAAAGCTTTAAATTTAATTTGAGTGATCTCTTGTTTAGAACTGCACTAGAAAAACCTCTCCTCAGTTGTAATTCTGAGTTAGTAACTTGGTATGCCAGCCAGTAAGACTCAGGTTTTCCAGAATCAATATTGCAGTTATTGAGTAATTATAGTACTTGCTTGGGAAGATGGACAGTGTGATATTTGTTCAGGGGCTGATGAGTGATAATGGTGTTCAATGAAAGGCGATAATTGAAAACAAAATTATCTTAATGCAGTTGACTAACACAAAAGAAAGACTATAGTCTTTAAATCAAAACACACTTTTTCTTCTTGATTATCAATACATTAGCTAAAAAATAGCAACCAGCAGCACGACTTTTAGAGGGTAATATACCACTTGCACTTCTTCAGATCATCAATAAAGACTTTAAATGCTAATGCTCTTAGAAAAGCATTTTCTCACTCAAGGTGTTCTTACAGGCTATTACCAATCAGAAATAAGAGGAAGTGTCTGCATTTGAAAGCTAAGAAAGTTGAACTTTGCCAATACACCCTTTCACTCTTCCATAACTTTTAGCAAGAGCTCATTTAACATGTCATTAGTCTGTGCAGCACACACAGTGTGTATTCCTCATCTTTCTGCTCCTGCATATACACATTAGGGAGTTTGTCTTGACTCCATAGAATTCTTGCAAGCTTATCAAAATGCTTCCAGTCAGTAAGCAAAACAGGATGTCAGAACATTCAAAGAATATTGCAAAATTACTTAGTATTGTAGACTTTGGTAATACAGTCATATTCTTCTCCAGAGGATGAGAACCTCACCTAAATATGAGAGTAGGAAAGCCATGATTTGTCACTCTAGTTCCATGGTATTTCCCCACTCCCTAGTAAAGCTGTAAGTCAGCAATCAAGCATTATTTCCATGTATTTAAATACATGTATCTGGGCAAAATACTTTGTCAGGATGATGGCCTCCTCTGAAATTTCAGCCAAAAATGTACTTGGAGAAAAATGCTTGTTTCTGTGCAGACTAGGCAACCAAATAGAACAAGGACTCTTAAAACCAGTAAATTTCTGAAGTCTTATCCCAACAGGGAGAGACCAAGAGTGTAGCTGGAATACAGCAGAAGAGGAACTGTGGAGTGGAGAATAGATTGTGGCTGGTGACCTCTACTAATTCCCAACTGTGTTGTCAACACACCCAAAGATGGGCAAAGTAAACAGCATGGATATGTTACTGCTGCTTGTTTGTTGCCCTAGGCAGGTATCTGCTTTTTCTTTGACAACACAGTTGGCAGGAACACCAGATATACTCTCATTATCTTGACAGACCTATGCCCTGGGTCTAGCAAAAATGAGCACCACAAGGGTGTCTGTACTTCTGCTGTAACTAAGAGGTCACAGAGTCTCATGGTCTACTCATACTCTGAGCACAGAGGGGAGATAGCTCCTCAGCCTGCCCCTCCCTAACACTTATCTCCTCACTTTGTGGGTGGTATGAAGGCAGCTAGGCCACCTAAAAGGATGGTCTAAAATCCGAGGTCTAAAAAGGATGGTCTAAAACTACCAAAGCCCTTTGCTAGAGAAGACTTCGTTAAAAGAAGGCAACCTGTCCATTCTAACACCTCGGTTTTCAGCAGATATTTGTCAGCCCCTTCTTATAAGAAGCCACAGGAGAGTCAAAAGACTATACATCCTAATAACCCTTTAGACACTAATTTTC
Source organism: Camarhynchus parvulus (assembly GCF_901933205.1). Classification (NCBI taxonomy): domain Eukaryota; kingdom Metazoa; phylum Chordata; class Aves; order Passeriformes; family Thraupidae; genus Camarhynchus; species Camarhynchus parvulus. The sequence goes on from NC_044575.1 coordinate 33,524,829, forward strand.
AATGATAAAATTAAATATTATACATATTGTATGTATGTATGACATTATGGAAGAAAAATATAAGGAAAGGGTTCCCAGATTTTAAAGCTGCTATTTCTCTCACTGTTTTTTCCCTTCATGGTTTATTTGTGGTTATACAAGATCATTATTGCTCTCAATTTCTCATTATATTTTCTCTCGATTCTGCAGTAACAAACGAATCTCTCTTTTTTAAATCATCTAGACCAGCAGACCCCTAGGGTATCTTTTTTAATATGAAAAACAGCTGAAAAATTGCTGTAGTAGTTTACATCTAACAGAAACAAGCATTTTATTATGTTTCTATTGTTTACTGAAATGAATACATGACCCATGTATTATCAAATAGCAATATTTTGTTCTTGTAGAAGGTAATAATATTTATTTTTAACATAGCTAAAATTAGAAGACAGAGCCCTTATGGATAAGGTGGAAGATGATGGTTCTTTCTCAGGTTAGGTCAATGGACTGGGAATTAGATTTAGGAAACCCATTTCTGCCTAGGGGAAAACAAATTTCATCTCCTGTGTGCTTTTTCTAATACACTGGAGTGTAAGATATTCACAGCCAAAAATTTAACTTGCAAAAATCTTAACAGCCAAAAACTTTCCATGCAAAACTTAACCTGGTGAGTAATTCAAAAAGAATGACCAGATAATCTTGAAAGGTCCCTTCCTATCTCAACCTTTTTTTTTTTGATTCTGTGATTTTGTATCCTTCTGTTAAAAAATTGTAATTCTGGATATGTGAGTTCCAACTTCTTTCCTTTTCCTTTTTCTTACACTTCTTTTATAGATTATTAGCCAATAGGTCACAGACTTGAAAATTTGGCCATATGAGTTACCGTCCTTTTAGGAAACTGAAGAACAGAATCTGAGTTTTGCACATCTTGGATGAGCCACCCTGTCTTTGAGCTTGTTGCATAAAAGATGGAATAGGTCTTGATTTCATAGTGAAATTTGTTTTCCTCATTTTCAGTTGACTATTTCTCAGCTGAAGTTACGCAGGGGACTTCAACAAAAATACACTATTATTTTAAGTGACCATAAATTGCTTCGGTCAATTAGTAACCTATTTGCCAAAAACACTGTTAATGATCAATTATTTCACATGCATTTTAGGATTTCCATTTACATGGGCTCAGACACGTGTTGTCAATTGTGCAACTTACAGATGATTGCTTCTATTTATTTATAAGCAAAATAGATCTTATAGGTCACTTATATTTTGTGTAAATTATTAACCATATCCCCAAATTTATTTGTATACATCATATGCCTCTTACAATATGTTCTCTGCAGAAGATCACAAGTCAGAAAATAGTACCTATGATTAGTATCCCAGACTTTATTATCACCAGTATGACTTTTATAAAGTTAATTATGTCAAAAATTGTGTAAACCAGAGTTAATAATTTTTTCTTAAACTGATTCAATTTTCTCTAATAAAAAAATAGTATACTACTGTGCGCGTTTTTTTACTGATGCTTTAATATTGAAAATCCATAGAGCTGTTTTGACAGATGAACAACACAATTTTGTAACAGAATGGAAAATTTTAGAAACTGAATAGCTGATAAAAGATGAGTGGAACTAGGGAGGATTGATGTTATAGCTGAAGGCAGCATTAGAGATTAGGTACTCATTTGGCTTTTCAGAAGGCCTGGTGACTCATTCCACATAAATGAAGTTTGTGATATGTAATGAAATGCTTTCTATCTTCACTGCAAGCAAATTAGAACGTATTTTGTGGGGAGAATATTAATGTTATCTTGCATGTGTTTCAGAGCAGGAACACATTAACAGAGGAGATTTGACAGAATTTCATTTTTGTAATGTCAGGTGGTAAAAGCTTTAAAACAAGGTCACCTTTGTAAAGACAAAAAAATAGGTTATAAACAAGCCATGCCTAAAAATATATTCAGTTTGTTTCACTGACCAAATGAAATAGCTTGTTGCCTCAAATTGTAGATTTTTTCACCAAGAATGATAGTCATATGTTCAGAATGGAATCTGTAAAGTTGAGCTATTAGAAAGCCATGGTTTGGTGAAGGAGAAGGGATAAGAATCTCAGTGGGCAAAGTAATTTTATGCCATTAAGGGAGAAAACCAGACAGGCTGTTTTACAGCCTTTTCTGTTCCACATTGGAAAGCAATACTTCTTTTTCTTTTCTTTTCTTTTCTTTTCTTTTCTTTTCTTTTCTTTTCTTTTCTTTTCTTTTCTTTTCTTTTCTTTTCTTTTCTTTTCTTTTCTTTTCTTTTCTTTTCTTTTCTTTTCTTTTCTTTTCTTTTCTTTTCTTTTCTTTTCTTTTCTTTTCTTCTTCTTTTTCTTTTCTTCTTCTTTTTCCTTTTTCTCTTTTTCTCTTTTTCTTTTTTTTTTCCCCAGGAGAGCAGGAGTGAACAGGAATGGAGATGTATTTGAGGAAAATAGTGTTAGAGGGAACTAGAGTATATGAGAGATACAGACAATCAGTATGCCATAAGAGCAAGATAGACAAGACAGAGAAATTAAAAATGCCATATTTATTATTTATTTGAAAAGAAGAAAGATATGAAATAAGACTGTACATTTGCAAATGTTGGATTAAATGGGACAGCTGGCCAAAGAGGAGGTTGATTAGTAAATTAACAGTATTTTTTTAGAGAGGTTTGGATTACTGTACAAGTGGTTTGTGAATTAGGCGCAGTAAAGCATTAGAGTGAGAAAATGAAATATATATATACATGTGTGTGTAAATAGATATAGAGATAACATAATGGAGATTATTAAGGAAGAAATATTGAATATAAGGAACAAGCAGTTTGATATGAAGACACAGATAGTGAGATAGATAGAAAATTGATTTTCAAGACAACCTGGAAAAGTAGATAAAGAAACACATTTGATGATAAAAGAAACTGGCCTTGCAACCTTGCAATCTTAACTTACTATCAAGATGACTTGTGCTAACAGTGGAAGTATTCTAAGTAGGTAGCATATTTTTAGACACGGTACAAGACTTTTTCATCCTCCTGGTTTATGAAAGGGCCATAAAGATCAGAGATTCTCTTATTTATGCAACTTAACTTTAAGTAGAGCTCTTCAACATCATCCCTTTAAAATATGTTTATAAAAAACCTGCCAGCCTTACACACACACACAGAGACACACACACACACACACACTCACGCACATCACAAAGCTGCTCATTCAAGCAGTGGTTTGTATCTTTACAGCCCCCACACATCTCTGGGTCAATGCAATGAATCTGATCAAGGGTCTAAAAAGAAGGTGGCTGCATTTTTTTATAATTTAGCTGAACTTTCTTCATCAAAATATTTATAAATTCCCTTTGCAATTTGATTGGTGGTCAGGTAGAAGTTTGTGCTGGTTGGGACGCGTTAAAGCAGAGTGAACTTTCCCGTTAACTTCAGTAACTATTTTAGAAATGCTATTTAAGACACAACATTTTATTATCCAGTTTCTCTAAAATAGAGTTCCCTTCCTTTGAAACCATTTATAAACATAACAACAAATTTTTGATAAAGAAAACACCAGGGAATCTAATAATGCTTGTGTACCACACATTGGTGAAATAAATTTTGTTCAGTTAATGTTTCTGAAAGACCTTGAGAGCTTTTGATGAGGTGCTTATTACTTCTCAAGCATACTCTTATAATTAAATATTGTGCTTTATAACTTCTGCTGGGGTACACTGACAGAGCACCAATGAAACTAATACAGCTGTAGATTTATACCAAATAAAGATCTTCTGAAACATATCTATGCTTATTACAAATAAATAAGCTGAGTAGTCTAGATAAATAAACAGCATAGTGTTAATGGTTTCAAGGGAGAAAGTCATATCAGGAAGAAAAAAAAGAGAAAAAAATACGGCTTTATTTTGCATCAGTCTCCCAGATAAAACATAACATTTTAACCAAAGGTCATATCTCTGGATCCAGAGTCTGGAGGAAAAAAAAACATAAGATCCCCTATGTTTTTCTGAGTAACATACATTTAAATTTGTCAGAGCATCGCTTTCAGACAAACACAGAGTACATCCAAGTATGTGAAAAAAAAGTGGAGAAGGAGAAAGGAGGTTTAATATGTATTTCCATAGGTTCACCACATGTAAAAGATCTCCCTGAACATGGCACAAAAGCCAAGATTATGTCATTATTTGAAATATGACCTACCTCTCTAACTCAACACTTGAGGTCACCGATTTTAAAGGAAAATTAAAATAGACTCACCCTGTCAGAGAGCCTGCATTTTTGTAGGAAAGCCAAACTGTAAGATAAATTAAAGACAACAAGAGATGAAGACAAGATGTATTTATTAATATATTGTAGTTTGCCAAAATAGACCCATGAGATCTGTCTATAGTTGTATGAACCATATTTTAAGGATCCTGTGTTTAAAATTTCATTGAATGCAGTAATTTGAAAAAAAAAAAAAAGCGGTGCATGTCTTCCTTCTCACAGTAACAAAAGGGAAGGGATGAAAAATTTGAAAGAAATAGAGGGCACTTGTAAACAGCAAAGGTCTACAGAATTTGTATCTTTTTTATATAATAGTCTGAATGCATTTTCACTTAGGTTTGAAAATCATATTCACAGTGAAGAAAATGCTTTGTGTGCTCTCCCATAATACAATATTGTCTAGTTGCCTGACCACACTGATAGCCAGAATTTGTTTTATATTCTCATTGGAGATTCTGAAATTGGTCTCCAGGCAGCATCAGCTACTGCACAGATTTTTGAGTGTTGTAGCCATGTACAACTTTCAAGCAGGAGTGGCCTATGCTGTGCAAGTGTCAGAGAAGCACCAAAGTCTACACATTTTCAGAGCTAGCTAGTAGTATAGATTAGCAGGTGTAGACTACCCTGCAGCCTCCATCTATCCTTCAGAATCCACATCACTTTCTCTCCTAACCCTAAGAAATGGTTTGATTACAATGGCAGAGAAAGAATTAAAAGACCTATGAGGGATTTTTGAGGTCTCACAAGTAAAGAAAGATTTCATGCTTAGACTGAATTCAGTGAAGTCTTCATTTATTAGGACATCCTACTTAATATCTATTTTGAAGTAGTTCTTCATTAACGCTAAAGTGTAAAGTGATATTTCTTGGAAGTAAATGTAGAAGGTTTAGGTAAGCCTATAGTTCAACTTTAGACCTTTGTATCTAAAGCTTTTAAATTACTGTTATTTTCAATTTTAGGAATCTTCAAGGCAGAAAGCTCCAACTTCTAGACAATTAATCTTGTGTTGATAATTTTTGACGCTGCCAACCTGAAATTTTAATGTAAATCATGCATGATGCTTCACTGATGACACTTTTATGACATGAACCACCTTTGCTTGCTTTATAAATTATCAGTGAAGACTCTTTTTAGTAGAGGAATGAGGGGATGATCAGGGTTTACTTTTGCAGATCTTCATTTTGTGATTAACGGTTGTATTAACTCCATCTACTCAGCCTTTGCTTGGGAATGTCCAGTCTTTGAAAGTTCACCCATTAAAAACATTAAATAAAAGATGAAAGTGTTCATAAAATACTGTGTATCACCACTTCCATGGACAAATGTGAATTATTCTTTTTTACTAAAAGCAAATTTCATTATTTCACTATTAAAAAAAAAATTTAAAATGACACTGTAAATACGATGTCATATTCTTCTGTTATGACAATTCATAATTAGAAAATTATTAAGCTATGATTAAAGCTATTTTAATGCCTGTTTTATGATACTACAATTTTTAAGGTTTTGGGTTGTAGTTTTGTTTTCTTGTAGTTTTATGGAGAAGAATACTGAACATTAATAGGAATTACAGAAAAGCTTGCTAAACTGTTCATTTATAATGAAGCTATGTTATATATTTTGGCCTGTAAAATCAAATGCAAGTAAAATATATCAGCCTCTCAATTAAGCAAATTATACAGCAATTTATAAAACTCCCTTTGCTCAATAAAGCAGATTATAATATCCATGAGTACAAACCCTGGCTGGTATTTAGTATTGTAGAGAAGGTGGTTTTTATGGCTCGTAAGCATCACTGTGGAGGGAGTTCAGTATTCTGTGAAAGATTCTTTTCTCATCTGTAGCGCCTGGTCTTCGACCAGTGTTTGAGCTGCAGCTGAGATTTAAGGTGTTTTGTTTGCCTGTACAGTCTGCACATTGTCAGCCTCTAACTAATGCCTTTTGCAAAGTAATATTGAAAATTTAGTATAAAAATAATATTAAATATCCAAATTAATAATTTTTAACATTCTTTACATCTGCTTTTTTTGACAAATGCCAGTACTGGTTTTGCTTATTAATAATGAATGTCTGTGCTAGCAATTTCACTGTCACAATTAAAAATAGTACTGATTAGGAAGATTTTAGTATTTTTGCAAGTACTCAAAAAAAAATACAGGAAAATGTACTATAGTAAATTGCCAGAACAAGGACTCAACTTGAGCACTGCTGGACAGTTCAAAGGAAAGCACTTCAGCACCTTCTGCCTTGGATTCCTGTCAGGTGTTGTCATATTGGTGTATTGGGCCCCCAACACCTTGGGAATACTTTCAACTCTGCATGAAGAGATGGACTTCATCACAGGCAGTGTGTCCTACATAGCTATGAACAATAGCAGACTTCTTAAGGCTCATATCAGTGGAGTCATTTGCTCTGGGTTCCAAGGTGCCAGGCTGCTAGCCTGTAACTAGCTGACAAGGGAGCAGTCGAGTCACAAATTATGACCAAAGCACTGGTCAGCTGTGATGACTGAAAAGACTGAATGGGTCTGGTGGTCTGAATATTCTTTCTAGAACAAGAATACTATTCAAGGTGGTGTCACTTGCTGGTTTTATATGAACCTGTAATAATACTATACAAATTTAATTTTTGAGTAAAATCAGAAAAACTAATCAGAGAGCAAGAAATATTTATGCTGAAGTCCAAATTCCATTACTTTTAATCACACAAAGTGGTAGTGTCTTATGAAAGTTGTTTCAGTGGGTTTTACTGAAATCATCAGAAGCAACTAATATTTCTTGCTTCTTTTCACATTTTTTCCTTTCTCTATTGAGAAAATACAAGTCATTTCCCATACCAAGAAGCTTTAGAGAATGATATTTGTATTAAAAAATGACACACCCAAAACAGAACTTACATTTACTACCAGAGATGAAGAAGATATTCAAGAGACAAAATAGATACCTGTAAAAATGCATTCCTTTTCCATATTCAGAGTTCTCATATTTAATGAATTTTTCAAAGCAAGAAATCTGATATTCTGTCAATCTGCATATGTGACTGTAGGTACATAGATTCACCTAAAATTAGCTATATAAACTGACAGTCATTTATCTGACATTATGTAATTTTTTCAGTCTTCTTTCTTTTATAAATAGTTCTGTTTTTTTTTTTTTTTCATATTTTTATTTTACAATGAAAACTAAATCAGGTATTCCAGTAAAAGTCTGTGCTTTGAAACTAGTTTGAGAATATTTTTCCAGAATTTAAAAAGTTTACAGGTGACCTTCAGACTGGGAACAGATTGATTCTGAGTTGTTCTTTACGACAATTATTTTTCTTTTATTCACTAAAATTAAAGGCTATTATTAACTGAAAGAAATAGAGGATTAAAACCACTGGAGGCCCAAATCTAGCTTAAAGTGTATTTTTGTAATTAATATCTCTCTATCCAGAACTTGAATCCATTTGGTTATGTAATACTAGAGTGAAATTCTTTAGCAAAGCATTTTAGCACAACATTTTGATATTGAATTGATGTCCATATTAGATAAGAAAGTAGAAAGATGCCTCCTGGGGATAAAGGTGGCTTATTTCACTTTACAGATACGTATTGGTGTCCCTCGGGGTTTCATGGGTAGATCAGTCAGTATCTCTATCTGACAACTGGATGGCAAATCCTAGCAGTGTGTATAATGTTGTGCATGTAATGAAAAGTTTCATTTGACTTCTCTGCTTTCTGAGCACATAAAATATCAGAGCTGTGCTAATTGTGCATGCAATAAATATTTTCAAGTGCAGACAATTTTCCAGACATAGCATTAAAAAGTAATCAATTACACTCTATCCCCTTGAGATTACCATTCATCCACCAGCAGCCACGACACTGAATCCTAGTACAAGCAGTCAACTTGGGATTTTAACTCTGTGAGTTGTTATGGAACATTTCCAGGACATGATCGTGGGACAGCTGTTTTCTTCCGTAACAAGGTGAATTATAGCAGACAGTGAAGCCAACAAACCTCTTAGCATTTGAGTAGGGTGCTCTCTGCCAACCAGGGAGCAGGCATTGACAGAATTTGGCTTTGGAAGGGCTGGCATTTGTTCCATTGCTTTCATTTGCCAACAACAGTCATTCTATATAATGGTGGAGTGGTGCCTCCTGTAGGGACATGAGATTACAGTGAGAGATAAGTAACAGCAGGGAGGATGTGTTCTCCTTTGCAAAAGCCCATTTTTTAGATGACATTTTCTACAGATATGGCTGAAATACAGTTTCTGAATCTAAGTAAAACCTAAAATGCTCATGATTATCTGGTATCTGCTCATGATTATCTGCTCATGAATATCTGATTATCAGGACAGAATAAGGCAGTCTGTGCTGAAATATGTTTAATATAGGAAAGTCACTTTCTGACAAGCTTCTCATGGAGTCATTGTAAAATTGTCCTAAGTATTTCATAGATTTTTGAGAATGTAGGCAGTATTATCATTGACTGTAGTTTCAAACAAATTTTTTAGCCCAGAATCAAAATTGTCTCTATATCTAGTGTGAAAAGTACAAACTTAATCCAATCTATATCCTACAATGATAGAACCTAGTGTAAATAATATTACTTGTATTCTTGTTCCATAAATATGAAATGAATGCTCCATCTGGATTACAACACCAGGTGAAGCCATAATTCCTTATTCATCAAGCAGAAAGGTACAAAAGTAGTACACAAACCCCTAAAACTGATCATGTCTATCATTGTTTTTATGTGCTTAATAATTGTCTTCTATTCAAAAAGACTGGTGTCTTATGGTTGTTTCTTGTTTAGGCTGACTCCTTTTAGGAGGTTGTAAAACCATTGTTTTCTAACTAGGAATATTTGGAAATCTCTGTACGTAATGACAGGTTGTTATCTGGCACCGTTTCTGTTCCAACATCTTGTCTAACAATACTTTTCCCAGCATGAATTCCAAACCAACTGCTAGCAGTACCTTCAATGGATCTTTTTCAGGCAGATTGTTCCCCTTGAACAAGCATATATGCATAGTAAGTGTTAAAATAGAGTATGGTTGTGAACAAAATATGAACTCAACCAGATTTGTTAACCATATGGACAGACACACAGAAATACACAGGAATAGCATAAAGAAATGTTTTCCACAAGAAGATCAAACAAGTTAATCTGATTGGTATGTGAAAGAAGAGTTAGGCTTCTAAATTAAGAAAACACTTAGTTCATCTAAATTTCTCACATTAAGATAATATGACATTGAAGACTGTGGAGTCAGAATAATAAATATAACACTCTGATTGGATTGATTCAAAATTTGACATAGATCTTCACTTGCATAGCAAGAAATTAAGTTGAAGTTAAGCAAATCAAAGAAAATCCATAAATTATAATATTGAAGATCTCACAATGGCAAGAAAGTTTCTGTCAAAATGAGATTCTAATTGAATTTGTTGTTTTCTTTCTAAAATGGGTACCAGTTTCTTCCAGATTGTTTTTCAGGACAACATTAACAGTAAGATCTAAGAACATGTAAATGTAGTAATAATAGTATTTGAATCAATACTACATTTAGGATCAGCTAAAAAATACCATTAAAAGCAAATTAATGATGTGAAAGGATTATATGCAGAGTCACTGCTGCATCAATGAATACTGTAGGTAAAACATGTAAGTAGTGCAAATTCACGTTCAGCATGGTTGTCAAGGGAACAATCACAGATTTGCATAATCTAAGAATCCTTTTTTTTATTGTGGAAGTAGAGTTATAATGCTGGAAATCAATAATGCCATACTGTACCAAACAACAGTTTTCTTTTTCTTAATAGTCAATTAAAAAAACCCCAGAACATAAAGAGTACTGGATTAATAACCGATTAATGACTAAACTACACAGATTGACAGTTTTCTGCTGTTGGAATGACTTCCAATTTACATCATGCTTGGATATAGAAGGACGTCAATGGGCACTCTAAATCAAGGCTTCACAATATTTTTACAAGTAAATCAACCATGCATGTGGAAACATGTCAAACCAAGCATGTTGAAAGTTTACAAAGAGAAGTTAATAATCAGTACTGCTTCAGCCCTACTAGGAATGTTGTGAGTTTCACACAGGAAGAGTACTGGAACTTGATCACTACCAGATATGTTGAGGTATAGAAGAACCAAAATGCAGATTACAAATCAGGCAAAGGAAAGGGCAAGAAAAAGTAGTAAAAAGAAATGGAAATGTTTCATATCTGCATGGAAGGAAAATAATGATCAAATTTCAATGAAAATCAAAGAAAAAATGAGATAGCATATAGTTGTCCAAATATATGGAAAAATAAAGGGAGAAAAACCAGTCAGATGCTCTGTCAAATTTTACTTTACATCAGCCTTCCTAAAAGTAACTGATTGAATCAGGTAGGCAACTTCCAATCGTATTAATTTTATGGTAAATAATTATATTTATTGTGTATGTTTCATATTAAGTAATGTTAGAAAGGCAGAGAAGTTGCTTTGTGCAATTCTGGTCTGATACATGGTCGTCTCAAGCTTTGCTTGCACTGCAGGTGATATGAAGCCTCTGATGCAAAAAGGCTGAAATAACATTATCTGCTTCTTTAAAAGATTCTCAGGGAAAAGCAGACATTTCCTGCAACAATTTCCTGGTATCAATTAGGCTGCTAAAGAGTTATTGAAACAATTTACAGACCAAGTTTCACTCAGAAGAAGGGAAGGGCAAAACACACCTTCAGTATGGCACTGAAATGGACAGCTCCTGTCTGAGAGCTCTACACTCTGATAACAGTCATAGAAAGGAAAAGGCTGGAGCCTTGTGCTGCTTCAGCTAGGTTATGACTTGATCTCACTAGTTTAAAAACTACATTAGGTGTACCTCTAACACACTGATGCCACTGTAGACAGGATTCCCTTTTTGTATCTTTTCATGATTCCAGTTCTTATTTTTAATGTAATTAAGAACAGGCCTTTTCTTTATGGATGCTGTGCAGTTGGGTGCAGCTTCCCTCACAACTAATTACCAATCTGCCTTGGTTAAAATGCAGAAATCCTGACTTCTAGAAAAATAAAACTATTATTTTAAATCTCCTGGGCACCATACTCTAAAAATAAGTAACACAGAATCCAAATTTTAGTGAAAATATATATGACTCCTTGGTTTAGGAAACTAATTTGAAAATAAAGGAAATAAGAACATGAAAAGATGAGTCTAAATATCCACAAGCAGGACTTGGGTAATGGAGAACAAATAGAAGAAAGTTGCACATCAACCCAAAAATCACAGAAAAAAAGATCACAGATGCAGTGAGGGAATAAAAAATACTTCAGGTTCACTACAGAGCAAATAAGCTGAACTCAAAGATGACACTTTGCATTTATTTAAAGTGTTGAGCTTGAAAAACATTTCACCTCAAGATCTCAAAACAGTTTTAAAAAACTAATTAAAACTAAGCATCACCTTAAAATGTGCCTTTGAGGGCTTTGAAAATTACTATTTTATTCTCATTAAAAGTTAAAATACATTAGGGATACCTGGGAATAGCATACTTTTCTTGACTTCTAGGTTTCTCTGTAAACCAAGAGGACATTCTCAGACCATCAGTCAGTCAATATGCCAGTTGGAGCTGGCATCTGAAAGGGTTGTGACAGATGGTAAGTGTGATAATTTTTATTCAGTTCTGAGCGCACTGATTTAGCAATTCTGTATTGAACAACACATTCCAAAGGTATTTTATAGAAGATATCTCTGCTTTGGTCACATGTGAAAGCTAGGAAATAAAATGGAATAAACATCTGAGGTGGTTAAAAAATTCCTGAGGACAGATAGACTTTAAGAAAAGGATGAATAATGTTTAACAAGACATTCATCTTTTAAAGACTAGCCCTCCAACCCATAGGATATTATTAGGAAAAATGCTTTTCAAGAGATTCATTACTAGTTACATATTCTTATTGATATTTAGGAATGAACTTTCCTTCTAAGAGAATTTTTTTTTTAAGTTTGATGTTCCTCATTCAAATGATAAATGCATCAGAGTGAGGGTAAGACATCAGCTGCTGTCAATAGTGGTCACTGACAGAACAGCTACATTTGACATGTGAATAATGTGCGTACATGCACACATTAGCAGAACAGAATTAATGATTCTTAAATTTGTAAGATCTGTAAACCAGTATACATCTACTAAGCCAACCATGGGGTAATACCAAGCTAGAAATGTCTGGGATACTGGGGACTGTCATATTTTAGAGATGGAAAGGATTTAATTTCTTTCCTCTCATAATATGCTCATTTCAGCTGTTGTTATTTGAAGGGTATAGATGTGTTGGTGAATAGGGAATATATGGCTTCTGTCTGATTTTCACTCTGGCTAGCATAATTTGCTCTGTATTGGGTTCCAAACATCAAAGGCTAGTTTTTTTCTACTTCATTTGTTTGCTGATACACTGCCATGATTTCAGGCATAAAGTTCTGCTGAACTTTCTTATGGAGTTAGAAATCAGATTAGAATATAAAGTCAGAATGCTTTGATTAATGTTCTGTATAGTCAGGATTCTGGCTTTATTCCATTTTTCTTTCACAACATATGTGAGATCTAAAAAAAACCTTTCTCAGTCATTTGCAAGTTCAGTCAATTTAATGTCCTTATGTGTTTTTCTCATACCACTCTTTGAGGCATCATCTTTTCTGTTTCCAAACATCTAGCTGCTAACAGCATAATTGAGATAAAAACTTCACACCTAATTAGATACAAAAAATGCATTCAGACAAAGGTTCTTTTTGTATATGTTGCTCAACTATGGAGAAAATTGTGATATATTTAGGAAACATTAAGAAGTGTAAGCAATTTTGGGTTTTATGGTTGCCGGAACTTAGATAAATAACCAGGTAAAAAGAGTTAACCATATGCCAAAAATTCTAGGAGGTTACAGTCTGGGTGAAAACAAGCTAATGTAATTCTCATTAGTGGTTATCATAATAACATTCAAAAATAAAAGCAAGCACTGGTAAATTTTTATTAGAAATATTTATGAGGCCATTTTTTCAGTTGTCTGTCTTACTAAGCACAGTGATAACAGGCAACAGCTGCTGCAAACTTATATGTTGAAGTCACACAGAAATGTTGACAAGTTACAAAAAAGCATAGAATCTGGTCAGATTACAATTGGGTTTATGTAGAGCATTTCACTCTGTGTAAATAATAGAAAATAATAACTTTTGTTAATTTCTATTTAAAATATCTTTGTCATTTTTATTAAGATCACTACATGTAGTGCACAAGTCATACACATCTTTTCTCTTTGGATAAAATTATCTTCTTTTTTTTTTCCCACAGAAATACTCTGTATACTCTGTATCATATTATAGTCAGTTAGATGGTAACCAGGAAAGAGTTTACATGTTGTATTAAATATATCCCAGAATTTTTTGTCAAGTGCAAATACATGTTCTCTTGCACACAATTCATAAACAATTTCTTGTGAAAAAAATGTATAATTGTTTGCCTATATTTATAGATGAATATTCTCAGTTCTATCAACTTTGGTTTAGGTGTAAGGACAACCTGCATATAAATATATTTTTTGCAAACAGGCTATTCTCATATTCTTCAGCAATACTGTTTAATTCAATATCTTTGTGTTTGAAGTATTAGATTTTTTTGCTATAGTAAGGAATTTTTTAAGAAGCAAAATAATTGTTCTTACTTAATTTGACTTCCAAAACAGTTGTTGAAAACTGTAGTTGCTTTAAATAAATCATATTATCAAGACTTCATCACATGTACATTCTGCAGAAAATATATGATGATAATTTACTTGTAACAGTAATAAATAACATACTACTGTACATGCAGAAAACAAATTAAATCTGGACATATTTAAAATTACTTTTTATAAGAAGGTGGTTTTCTATGAATAGAAAAAATGTTACAAATTCAATTATTGGAAACGTTTTTGTTATGAGAAATTGAAATATTTCATCTTGAAAATGTGTGCTTGCAATGTTTAATGTTTACTTTGTCATTCTTAATATACTCAATTCACTGTTTCTATACTGCATGAAATTATTGAAATGGTTATTTATCCCAGTAGAGAAATGCTCCAGGAATAACAGGTCCACCCACATGCAATTTTTTATTACTACATGTTGAGATTATTCATGTTCCTGAGATATAATACAATGCAAAAGTAAAGAAATTAAACTTCATTCATATGGTGCTACTACCCAGATATTCACACTCCATGTGACAAGAGATGTTACCTGTAATTCTGTTGCGGTGTGACTGCTTTTCTGTTCTTAGTTATGATTTGTGTAAGTTTATTATTTAAGTTGTATTTTGATGTTAATGGTACATTCAGTTGGTAAATTCGGTTTCCCCGTGTTCTGTTATTATAATGGTTCTGCCTAGGGCTCCCTTCCCACCTTTCCCCCTCACAGTTATCTGTCAATCCCCGGGTGTCTAAGCAACTCCCGCCATCAATGTATCGATTTTTATGTCTATCATTTATCCCCACCTTGGTTTCTATGGTTTCTCCTAAACCCCTCCTTTGTTCCCTTGCTAACAGCTCTGTCTGTCACTATCTGCCCACACCCCTTCCCTAGAATCTTCCATTCTGAACAGAAAGTGATTGGACCAGAAGTCGTTTCCCCTCCTCAACTAGTCCCCTGTTCGTTGTTGCATTATATCAATCATTTTTTTCTGTATGTTCATTTGCCCGGGGGCGGGTTGCTCCTCCCTTTTGGGGCCCTTTAAAACCTTGTGTAGTCCCGGCCCTCTTCGGGCAGTTTCCTGCAGCCGTCTTCCCTTGTCGAATAAACCTGCTGCGGAGACCTGCCTGCCTCTTTGCCTCTCTTCGTGCCCGTGCTTCGCTGCTGCGTTTGTCTTGCCTGTTCTACCAAGGTGCTGCATTCCCCGCCACGCCGGGAGGGAGAGCGCCTTAGGCAGCCACACGGGGCCTGCCGCCTGCCGGGAGCCAGGGCGGAGCGGCCGCGTGGCTGCCGCACCGAGGCTGCTGAGGTGCCTTCCTGCGGGCTAGCCGGGCTCGGGCTTTCACGCACCGGCGAAGCATTCAAATTCAGTGATTCTTGACTGCATCTCATTTCTCAGAATTGGCTGAACTAAGTAGTCCAAACAAGTACATTCTGATATCCAAATGTTAGTTTCTGATGTCTTGCGCTGATTTTAGCAATCTGCATTTTGTGTGTTAGAACATACTATAGGATATACAGATTTGGGGTTAATAGGTGTTCAGTATTTTCTTCTTTCCCTCATCAAACGTTTTGGCAAAACTTTGTTTTAAATACGTTTTTTTCCTTTAATACGTGCATTTATAGTTAATGTCAAAACTAACTGTACAGATGGTATTTTCATAAAAGCCCATTGAGAAAGGCTGAGAGAATAATTCCAAATAAGTTCCTATGAGAAATAGCAAAATGTAGGGTCACATCTGGAGCTATGAATTTATTTTACTATATGCCTTACAAGCAAATGAGTGGTACACTACTTCACAGGGACAATTAAAATGTAACAGCTCACTCTGGGCTAAAGCTGCAAAAGGAATTTAGCCTGAAAGCTCAGTCCTCCAGTAGATATTCACTATCCATAGTTAGGAAACCTTCATGAGAACCTTGACTTTCTGCAAGTAGATACATGCAAAAACCCTAAATCTTTTCCAAGTACAAGTCTCTGTAAGAATTTTATTCTAGTTTTTTTTTTTTTTTCAAATTATTTACTTCTATGTCCATCCTCACACTACACCTGTGAAATCAAGTCTTTAAAAAAAGATTTCTGAGGATTGTGCTGGTCTTCTTATGCAAAGTCCATAAATTAGGTGTTTTACTTAGGAATTGCCAACTCTTCAGAATTAAATATGGGGAATAAAATATGGGGAAAGACCTTTTCTAGTTTGGTGTCTGTTTTCTGTACCCTTTGGAAGCTGCATGTGCTAATAATCAGCTACCAGCAAGAAAATGTAACCCTCTGACATGATCCAATTATAAAAGATGTCTCTGTTCAAATGTAGATGCAAACAAGACCATAAATGAAGTCAGTAGTACAGATTTTATTTAACAGGAAATGTGAGGTAGATAGAAACCGGAGCAGGAGGGAGAGAGTGAGAGATTAAGCAGAAGATGTCACCACCGTGTGAATTCCTCTGGCATCCCACTGGTCCTTCTTCACCTGGGACTTCGGTTGTAGAGGTCCTGGAGTCATTCTTCTGCAGGTACCACCTTTTTTTATAGAGTCTGAGTCCTGGGTATCCATGGGGTCTAGATGCCATTTCCACAACTTGGGGCGGAGTGTGTATTTTTTCCCAGTTTACTACTGTGTCAATTTTTGTCCAGATGCATTACCCAAATCTGCTTTACCAGACTTGGAATTACCATCTTACTGCTGTTGCTGTCCCCCATTCCGTTGCATTGGCTTGTCTTATGGGAACTTTTTTCTCTGACAGAGTTCTGAGACATTCAACTGCATTCTCTAAGTCCTCACACCCACCTAAATAGATACGACCAAAAACTTTAACTGGAAAAACTGTATAAAATCTGCCACTATTGCATGTCTAATTTCACTCAATGTTTTTTCCCTCATAGATTTTCACTTCAGTAAGAGTTCACTAATCTGCTTTTGAATTTAAATCAGCACCATTTTTACAAACAATATTGAGGCTGGGCCATTAGTGCGAATCATCCAAATGGAGGATATCTGCAACTCCCTGTTACGAAATGACCACAAAATCTTCCTGCAGCCTCAGGGAAATATGCTGCTCAGATGAAATAAACATAGCCTTTTTTCTTCGATTGTGTGTGATTTTTGTCTCATTGTAATTCTCCACAGATTCCACAGTGGTTAGAATTACCTTTAAAAAATAAATTTTCAGGAAGTAATTTTAAGTCTTAAAATATTTACATTCTTGTCAGTATTGCTTTTATATTTTCACTGATAGTACCAATCCCTATTTACAAAGTATGAATATTTAATATTTTAATAGTAGAATAAGCTGGATATTGAACTACCATAATTTGATAGGTTTCTTAATTAGCTTGTAATAGAAATATTCAGAAAAATTTATATGCAGTCTTTTATTGCAAAAGAGCCCCCAAAAATGAACTTTTAAAACAGAGCTTTTTTTTTTCAGCTATGCTATTACAGAACATAAAATGCTTAGCAAATAAAGAAAAATGGGGTACATTCTCTCTTACACTATATCATTAGGAAAAGTATTGCACTTTTTTATTAGCTATATTTTGGATTCATATTAAGAAAATCATGTTTTAAATCATACAAAGGCTCATTCAGGAACCTAGACTAGATTAAGGACCATGGGAAATATATACAAAGTTTGAATAATGTATTCAGTTTTGCTTGATTCACTTTTTCTTTTCCTCTAGCTGAAAGTGTTATATCTGTTGATCAATTCTACATTCTTCCCATCCATTGGTGGTATAGCTGAAAAAGATGTTGCACAATATGTGGATATCATTTATTTCCATGTGAATTGTGAGAAAGTTATGACTGTGAATATAGAGAAACAGACATATGATCTGAAATTATAGTGCAGTAGATTTCAAAGTTTATATAGAAGTTTTGAAACAAAGTTTAAAATACAATTCTGCAATGACTATGAAGACTTTCATAAAAATGTATTGTTTCTGGCACTAGAGATAATCATGAAAGTGTATATACTAAAATGAAAAGCACAAAAACTGTTGCAGCACTGCAATATTTATATAGTTTTATACTGCAGTGCATCAGCTCTATGAAACTGAAGTGCATCAGCCTTACAGTGGAAAACAAACCTAGCTACCTACAAAATATACTGACTGTACTAATCCTGTCAATATTAAATTAATTAATACTAGCTTATGAAAATAATTCTTGTAAGTTTGTCTTCAGAGTTTTTTAGCTGCTGAAATAATATTCAAGTGCAGTGACAAGTGCCTGCAGTCTCAAGACCACTAAATACCTTCCTTCAGTGGTCTTCATCCAATAAATTTAAGGCTTATGAGAAATTACTTAATCTATTTATTCCATTTTCAAATGAAAGAGAAATTAAATTTATCGCCTAGCAAGTAGAGAAATATTTGTGTCAAGGTTTTCAATGATACTTTGACACTAAATCATATTTGAATAAGTGGCTGATGAAACTAGATCTAAAAGCATGACTTTGTCAAGCTCTTAATAGTCTCTGCAACTACTTTTTTATAAGTAAAACATTTATATGCCTAAATTTTCTCTGTTCTGCAGTCACCTTGGAAGGACTGAGTAATTACCAAAGCATAGTAAGAGTCTGCTTACAGTCTCTTAAAGGCCTGACCCTGTATCTGAGATTGAAATCAATGTGTGTAGAGAGGAGAGCTCCACTGGAAGCACAGCTAACAAACATATTTTCTCAAAAGGATGATGGCCATTTTCCTCTAAAATATCTGATAGCTAGCAGGTACTCTTGTATCTGATATCACCTCAATCACCTCCACATCAGTAAGTATCCAAAGAAACCTTTGTGAGAGACTGAGCTACAAAGGGGTCTCTGCATAAAGTTAAAAGAGACAAAAATCTGCTTCTCTCTGGTATTCAGATATATTTTTCTCTTCCAATGGAAAAGTACACTAAAGATGAAAAGGAAAAATATCTTTCTGCTTAGATCATTGAAGACTCCTGATTTATTCCCTTTTTCCTAGCTACTAAAAATTTATTGAGGTGTAGTCATCATCATAGACTACAAATGCTCTCTGCCAAATAAGTACAACAACAACAGCAAGCAGAAATTTAGCCCTTTTGAACTCCAGAACACCTCTGGCTTTTGTTTTCTTTATTTATATAAATGCAAAGCAAAATACAAAGAAAATACAACTGGAAATAATAAGGAAAATTTTCCAATGCATGGCAGACATGGAAAAAAGTTATTCTGGCAGCTGTCACCATAGTCACTGCAGTCCCCCTTGCACTGGAATTTCACCCTGGTGGATTCAACACTTGTACCAAGTAACCAGTGGATGGAGAAGGGGTAACTTTCATCTGTATACTTATGGCTACTGAGGTCTTGTGTTTTTTAAGAAGTAGTGTCAGCACTTCCTGCAGAGATGAGAGCTTAGGTTCGCAAACATGAATTTCTAATGCGCTTCATAGCTACGCAAGTGTGTTCACTTGAGCATGCCACTCTGCCAATACTTTCCCCACAGAAATACTCAACACCTAGTGAATTCAAATGAGTTTAATACACAGACTTATGATTAATGGAAAATGGCAGAGAGTAAGGGAGTGGAACAGTTCGTGCTTTGTTTGATTAATTAATAAGAGACTCTCTTTTCCCCGCTTCAACTCATTATGCTAATGAAATGTCATCAATTAAGTCTTTCCCCTGATTATTGAATCTGTCAGGTAGTGCTCAGCTAAAAAGCTGCATTCCTTTGCTGTCTTTGTCAAGATGCCGTCCCAGGTTTTTATGAAATGCTTCTTCCATTAGACAGTGTTTGTTCTACTTTCTCATTATGGTATCATCCCATTGACCTTGAGACAGGTGAATATGGAATGACCAAAATGAGACAGAGACAACACTTATCTGTGGCACTGTGGGTCAAGATAACATTATAGCAGAAAGATAAATACCATTCTTTATTCACGATTCCTTCATAATTATTAATGGTCTCGTCAAAGATAAATTCAAGGAGAGTGTGTGACATTCAGAAACCTATGCCATGCAGTACTAGACTATGCTTTGTACAAGGTGGAAGGGAAATATTTTATCCATTCAAAATACATATTTTGCTATGAAAGTTATCTCATAGGCATATGGAAGTGGGATTGTATAACAAAGGTATTCTAAGTAATTCATGGAGACAGAATAAAGGAATCCACATAAAAAGAAGTATGGTTACATACCTTGTGTTTTGAGGTATGTACTATCTGTGCATATGTTTAGGACTCTCAGTTGCTTTGAATAGAAATATATGGGGTTCAGAGTATTGTTCTGTATAATGCCAGTGGCTACAGTAAATTCTGATCCATCAGTTACCATGGAGAGAACATAACAAATTACACAGCTGCTTGGGAATGAGCCTTTGGAGAGGCAGAAGGTGGGATCTCTGAAGCTCTCCCACTTTTATTTCAGCAGCTGGAACACAATGAATTCTTTGTGATGGTTTCGTCTCCAGATTACTTTCAGGTGATCAGAGGTCTAGTCACATACCTGTGCCTCTCACATGGGTCATGAAGTAGGGGAGAAGCTATTGTGCTTCAATGGAGATAATACATGAGAGAGTGCCATAATGCAAGTAAACATGCAAAGCAAGCTAAATGTGTGACTTTAAAGTTTCTGTAAATTTAAAGTTGTTTTTCTAAAAAAATAAAATTAATGAAAACTCTCCTTGAGGGGGAAAAAGGTCCAAAATCACACAAGGGTCTGTGTTAATCTGATTTAGAAGATATCTTTCAAAGATAAAAAACAGATTTAAGAAAAATCTTCACAGGAGTTGATAGGGATAATGACTAGATCAAGTCATCCTGTGATCTGTAATATTCCTGCACAGTTATATGCGTGTATATGTATATATATATATAAAATGACTATGAAGTTATTCTTTAAACAATCTGGTGTAAAAATGACCCATGGATAAGGAAGAAAGGTATAGTACATTCTCTGATTTTTTTGCAGTTACTAAGATCCAGATTTTTTTTTTCTTTCTTAAATTCTGTTTATGCAGTAGTCATGGATTTCTCACTTGAATCACACACATTTTTCTATAGTATCAGTTGGCCTGTGGCAAAGACAATAATTCCAAACAACTGGACTGCATATGATTGCAAATCTCCCCTCAGATAATCCTGCTTGTTGGAATTTGGAACTGAAATTGGTGTTGAATTATTTCATCTAATGCTCCTTGGAAAGGACAGCAGATATTCTGGATACATTTCACTTATTGAGATTAAGCACCTTGGGTGACGCTACAGCATGCCTGCAACAGGGCTTGAGACTAAACCTGCTTGATTGTAAACTTCATTACAGATTTAGTTTATAACATTTGTGGAGATATGCGACTCACATGCTTAATTTTCCTGATTTATTACACAAACCAAAGAGTTTAATTAAAGAAAATGCAATAACAATTTGAACCTCTCATGGCTCAACCAGGGAGTTGTACTTCGATATGAACTGTATTATTTACTATAGCCATTACCTTTCTAGTGTTGTGGACGTGGAAATTCCCACCCTCCCAATGCAACCTCTTATTAGGGGGATTATGTAGTAGTTAGGAAAGCTTCCATGCATTGTGGAAGCTGTACAGATACAGGCTGACACAACTTCATAAAGTATAATCCAAGAACTATATATAAAAGCAGAATAAAAATCAGAAAAGGGATACAGTAGCTAGATGAGGTCAACTGAGAACTGGTTATATTTATTTCCATATTTGTTTGATGTTGCTATATTGTATCTTTATTTCAGTATGGCCAACATCTCTTCTATACGCCTTCATGCAAAATAAACAATCCATTTAAAATTATCTGTAAGCTATTGCTGATAATTATTTGCAAGAGTGCTGCTGTTATAGTAAGGACTCTCCTTCAGGGGGGAGAACAATAGTTTACCAGTATAGATAATTGCACACTAAGGTAATAATGCTTTGGTGCAGTTTAGTTTTGTAGTTAAACTGCATATCAGTGGAAAATACCACAATATTTTCACTTCCCTCTTGTGAGTAATGCAGTTTGCTTTAGATGAGGTAATTGAAAACAAAACAAAACACAAAAATAACTGGATCTAGTCCTTCATGGGTTTGCAATGAGTAGATATTAAAAGATGATGCAAAACCTACAAGAAATATTTCGTGAACCCTAAATTGATCAAAGAAAAGATAAAAAGCAGAGCTTACTAGACTTTGTTATTGTGTGAAAATTTATAGGACAGATAAAATAATAGCTTTCCAAAGCTATCAAAAATTTTCAGCAATATTTTTAATTCTGGAATTATTTTCTATAAAATTTGGATTTTTAGTAATTTCATGGGATTTCTTAGACTCATTTATTTTTTGTAGGTGAAACAAGATACTTTTAAAAGCCAAAATATCTGACATGGCATATGTTATACACTTTAAACAGGAAGAACTCAACTTGCATTACTCATCCAAATCTAGAACTCATGTCACAGTCTGATGCTAGACTAAGAGGGAAAGAAGAGATACGATTACCCTGAGGTCTCCACCACACATACTTGCTGAGCAAGAGAAACTGTATACTACTGCCTTCTGTGTCAAATTAATTTTAGATGTATATAGGTGCAACTTTTCTGATTTACATAGCACATATGTACTCCAGCCTGCAGAAAGTCACTCTGTCATGTGAGTTACTCTCATTTCTGTTCATATAAGTGATTGAAACATCACTTAAATATATTAGCTTCAAACTCCACTTGATTTACAATGCAAAGAAGGCTAGAAAAATCATATCTTTCAAATGATTTTTTTTCTTTACTGATTTCTGAGACATCAGAATGAAACAATCAATCTATTGAAAATCTTTAATACCAGAAACTGAAATGGATACAAATGGACACAATGGACACAAATGTCAGTATGAGTGTTTGCACCACAATATTAAAAATAAATGGAGAACATAGCTTTTGGATGGAAGTAGAACTTTCGGTTAGCTCTTGCAAGTTATGGTGCAGTAATCTTGTGGGGTTTAATGAAAAATCAGTGCAAGTGAAACCAAGTATCATTTTCCCAACAATGAGTCAGCTCACAATCCATATCATTGCCCATCTTTAAGGTGAATAAGGGTGTCATTAAAGGTGTTTATCTGTGGTCATGACTTAATACTGCGCACAGTACATACTGAAACTACTGGCTAACAACTCTATTATTAAAAAGACTATCCAGTTTCACAGACATGGAGACATAGTAAAAGAAAATGATCCTGACCATTGGAGCAGCCATTTTCATGAATGGAGCATATGCAGTATAAATCACACAATCACAGAATCACAAACTATGCTGAGTTGGAAGGGACTCACAAGGATGACCAAGTCCCAGTCCTGCCCCACAGGACCGTCCCCCAGTCCCACCATGTGCCTGAGAGCCATCAAAGGCAAAGACAGCAGCTAGGAGAGCAAACAGGAAATCTAAAGGTCCCAGGCTTTTATGGTTGATATATGTGTGTACATATCAAAACAAAGAGAATGATAAAGAGGTAAAAGAATTATCATCAAAGGAAATTCTTTTTCTTGTTCATATTTGTTAGATAAAAAGTGACCTGAGGTAAGCTAAAGAATCTCCATTATTGTAAAAACCAAGGTCAGAATTATTTTGTTTTTGTAATAAAACTTTTTTATCATATATACTTTTCGAAAATAGATATTTAGCAGTCATTTTTAAGAAAGATCAAAAAAAATTAATTAGGTTAAGTACAATATAAGTATAAATTTCTTGATGCAACCAGTGTATAAATAATAAAAAGACTGAAATAGTTATAAATAATCAACTGGCTCATGAAATGTAATGGATAACCAAGAAACAGTACAAAAGGTAGAATTATGCATATTAAATTCTGTAAGCCTTTTTTCACATCCCAGTCATCATAACAAAAATATGAATTTTAAAAAATATCTCTAAGCAGAATTTTATGGATAAAAAGGAACATCAAATCATCAACAAAATGATGCAGACTCTAGTACTTTATCCATATTTTTTCATCAAATCTTTTGCAGATTTCAGAGAATACTCCATTATGGATAAAGACGAATATAAAATTCTACTTTTATAGTACAATCTAAACACCAAAATTAAGTACAGGAACTGACCCTCTCTATCAAACTTAATGTTCCTGATAACATCTTAATTTGGACACTGAACTCTCCAAACTCTGTCTTTTAATCAGGATTCTAGCAAGATATCTCAATAAAAATACCATCAAATTCCCACAATTCTTAGCAATTCAGACAAGAATAATAGGCAAAAGCTCTTTTTGAAGTGTTATGCATTGACACTGTTATATTCTTAATTTCCAGAAAAGCCTGGCTATAAACTTATTTAGATCATTAGATTAGTTAGAAGTGCCATATCTTATTATCTGCATTGTCTTTCATCTTTAACACATAATTAATTATATGTACTGAGGATGCCTCCTCCTAGTGAAAAATTTTCCTCCTTCTCGGCAGCATCTGAAATGCTTCCTCTATACAATTCTTACCCTTATTAGAAATTGCTATTTATAGATATTTATTATTATTGCTTCAACTGTTACTACAGTTGCATCAATGGTCTTTGAAACTGGTGGTGGGTTAGTTTTTTTTGATTGTTTGTTTTATTGGTAGTGTTTTGGGGGAAGAGAGTAGTGGGTTTTGTTGGGTGTTGTATTAAGCACATTTACAACAATACATACCTAACAGTAAACATTACAAGTACACTCATATATAACAGTAAGCATTACAACTACAGAGTCCATCCCCTCCAGGGGCTTTTCCCGAAGCGTCCAGCCAGGAGCATCTGCAGCTAATCCAGCAGCGATCCAATGAAGGATATTGCTGCCAGACTGCCACAGAGCCCTGGCAGGTCCAAAGCTTCTCCAACCCTCTCCTGGGGTCTACCCTCGTGGGGTCAGTCTTCTTCTGGGATTATTCATCCCCTCTGGGGGAACTCACCATCTTCTCCTGGGACTCGCCTGGTCCTCGCTGCAGCCCTCTCTGGGACTCGCCTGGGGTCCTGGGATTCTTCATCTCCTCCTGCAGCCTTTACACCAGCCATGCAGCTCTTCTTGCACTCTTCATCTGGCTCTTACAATCTTCCTTCTGCTTCTTGCAGGCTTCTGACTCTTACCCTCACTCCTTGGCTGACTCCACCCTTTTATGGCCATTGTACCTAATTGCTTACAGGTGTATATGCCACCTGTTCTTAATTGGCCCCAGCTGCAACTCATTGGGGAATACTGTGCCCCCTTACCATTCTACCTACAGTTGGGGTTTTGATTTTTTATTTTAATAAACACTTTAATACATTAGTTGTCTTATGCATTCAGCAGTTAGCTGTCAAGATGTTTGCCTATCTGAAATGGTGTCAGCAATTCAATGTGTAATAAAAAGGTCTGATCTATAATATCTGCTTACTTGTAGTAACATCTCTATATATATGCATATATATATATACACACCAACACAAACACACTCCCCCACACACAACCCCTGTATGTAAAATCACATATATGCTCAGCTGTGGGAACTTAAGATTTTGTTCTGATTACATAGTGAAGACACAAGGAATAGTAAAAAGACAAAAGAGCAAAAAAATGAAGTCACTATATTTGAACAAATGCATGCATATTTATTACGAGAAGTTTATCCAATTAACTGAGAAGTGATGATTTCCAGCCAGGTTACTAGGCTTTGAGGAGTCTGGAGGATACAAAGCAGTCAAATTTGATTCTCCAGGTAAGGACAGGTTCCTTATCAGATGCTGCCAATAGAAGGTGTAAATCTCCAGGGGACTGGGAGACCCTTATTCCAGATAGGATTGCCAGACCTCAGCAGAGGGCAGGAACCGAGGCTGTGAGTCTGCGGCTTGTGTCAAGGTTTCTAAGGAAATCCTAGCAAAAAGACAACAGTCCTTTGCAGGTAACTGGTAGCTATGGCAACCAGTTGCAGTGAGATCTAATTGCTAGATAATAGGAATCAGTGACTTTTTTTTTTCAGAGACGAAAACTAGAATCTAAGATATTGCAGTCATTTACACCTGGAAAAGGGAGCATAGAAAACCATAAGCTCAACATTGCAGTAGCTGATGCCCATTTCATACAGGTGTTAGCAAATGGAAGGCATTGAGGAAATGGCGTGAAGCTGAGTCAGGGGAGGTTTAGGTTGGATATCTAGGAAAAAGTTCTTCACTCAGAGGGTGGTTGAGCGCTAGAAAAGGCTCCCCAGAGAAGTGGTCACAGCCGCAGGCCTGACAGAGTCCAAGAAGCTTTTGAAGAATGTTCTCAGGCACAGGGTGTGTCTGCAGGGCCAATTGGCCACAATGATCCTTGTGGGTCCCTTCCAAGTCAGCTTATTCTATGACTCCATGATTTTGTGATAATCTGCAACACAAGAAAATGGATGAACCAACCCCCAGACTGTTGAAATAATATTTCCTCTGTCTTACTTAAGGAAATCTTCTTTTCAATATAATCAGGGTGCTACCTTGTATTGAGAGCAATGTCATTTCTTACAGAAAATGTTGCCATGGAAAAGTTTGTCACACACATGAAAAGGTACATGCACACACTGCACATTGTGTTTATGTGGTACAGACTGAAAGAAAACATTGGATTAATCTACTCATGCAGGATAGAAATCATAAAAAAACAGCTGAGACTCTATACAAGGATTCGTTTTCCAAATGTCCATAATCTAAAATATGTTAATATGCCTTTTGAATTTCCTGGAACAATGAACATCCTTCCATTTTGTTCGGGACATAGGTCTTTACTTAGATACGCTTGATGCCACAATACTACTGAAAACTGTGTCTGCAATGTTTGAGGTCAATTTTTTAAATGGTTTGTGATTTGTTTTGTTTTGGTTTTTTTATGTTTATTTCTTGTATTTCCATTTCTACTGGTAATAATTTTCAGATTGCAGTATGATGTCAAATACTTTGTACTGTAAGCAGTGGTGCCAAAAGGGAGCAGAATGATTTCTGCAGCTGCTGAAGTTTGGTGAACATATTTTTTAAGATTACTTGAGTTTACTTAAAAAAAAAAAAAAAAAAAGAAATATCAGGAGTGTCTGCACAGGAATAATAAAACACTCTGAAAGTTCCTGGTATATTTTCTGTAGTGTGCTTATCCCTGGAGTTGTTGGAAGGGCAACAAATCTGAATCAGTTTTCTTTTCCAATAAGCAGAAAATTATATAAAGCTCAGAGGCAACAGATGCATCAGATACTAGAGTAAAAATTAACACTTTGAATATTAAAAACAAATTTTAAAATCTCAAAAAATTCAGTAGGGAAGTCTGACCATATGGAATGATTTTTTTCAATACATATAAACTGCAGAATTAGGAAAGGGGCTTGCATGAGAGAGTCCATTCAGGTGGTTTGTATCTGGCTCCAGTATGGACCCAATGTGGAAAAATATTTAAGAAAGGACAAAAATACTGGATGGACAGAAGGGAAGAGAACAGAAAGAGTGAGAAGGAGTAAGAGGAACAAACACCAAGGTAATAATAGGAGGAGTAAGTGGTCCATGATGCTGGAGCAGATATCCCCTGCAGCTTGTGGACAAAGGAGCTGTCATCTTGAAAGTGTGAAGGGAAAGTAGAAACAGAGAGAAACTGTTATGTACTGACTGTAACACTCCACAACCCGCTGCACTGGTAGGAGACTGAAATAAAGGACTGAAATAAAGGATGTGTTTGTATTTTTGTTTCCCACTAAAAGTTTTCACCTTATCTCTGTATCATCATCTAGAAAATAACCAAAATTGAAGGTC
The DNA here is from genome assembly GCF_901933205.1 of Camarhynchus parvulus. Lineage (NCBI taxonomy): Eukaryota > Metazoa > Chordata > Aves > Passeriformes > Thraupidae > Camarhynchus > Camarhynchus parvulus. Next base: position 33,552,548 of record NC_044575.1, read on the forward strand.
TCTTGTATTTTAGTTACATACTTTCAGCTTTTCCCAAAAGCTTTGGGATCTTAAGTTCTGAAATAGAAGTATCTCAGTAAAAACTTTTGTGCCTCTTATTTTTTTCTTCCTGAAATACCAAGATAAAAGCTGCTGAAATTAACTTATCTTCAATTCTCCCCCAGTTGTCTTACAGGAGTGTTCCAGAGTTCCGTGGGAAGACAAGCTCTGGAATATGACCTACGCACATCTGAATTTTCCACAATCAACAAGACCTAATACCTTGAATAATAGAGCAGCAGAAAGAGAGTTCTGTACGAGAAAAATTTGGGGAGCTATTCATAATACCAAGCATTAGGGACAGAAGTCAGTTGGCCAGTCTCCCTACATCCCTTTTATGTGTTCAATTGCTACCTTTTTTCCAGAATGTTTCAGGTCAGAGACCTAACATATGTGAACTGAATTGTTTTCTTAAAATTTTGTCTTTCTCCACAAACTGCAAAAGCCCATGGAATCTCTTTCACTAAAAGTAAATTTTAATTAAATTTTAATTAAAATTAAAATTTGTCAGTATGAATACCTTTCATTTTTCATTCAGTATTAACCCTGCTGGGGGAAAACACCCTATGATGTATTATATTTAAACAACATTGAATTGTGTCTTGTTTCTATGCGTTACACTGAAATTTATTGCAAGAGGACTACCTGCTTATTCAACATGATAAATCCCAACTAGTGGATCAGAATTATTAAAAACTAATATCTTCCTCAGGTTTTGTACCCTAGATATCACAAGAAATAATGTGTAACCCTTTTTTCTGGATGTCAAGGTGATTAATGATTTTATTTCTGGGATGAATATTATAGATGAACAACAGCACGATCTTTAGATAAAATGGGAAAATATAGAAGATGATTAAGGAGTTTAATTTACTAGGTATGTTGTAATTTTGTTATGCTAAAATACAGAGAATTGCAAGAAAATTTTTATTTTTATCATTAATATTACTTTTGCTCCAGCACATTTACATTAGAAAAACTACCTTTGAAAACAGACACAAGAAAGGCTTATTTAATTTTTTTCCCTTTCCACATCTGCCTGTCTCTATATCTGAAATCAGGATCTCTCTCCATTATTTTTTTCTTTTCCACTGAATTATAATTTCAGTTTCATATTGGAAAACTGCCAATGGCAGCATTAGCTTCTATGTGCATGTTTCCTCCCATTATTTTATACAGTTTGTTCTTTTAGTTAAAATCAATGGTAGCCAAGAAGAAGTTTTATTCAATATTAGACAAGACATGAGATCTAACAAGGTCACACAGGTTCTAATGCAGCAGTCACCAAACACAAAAACCAAACTGTCTCTAGCTTACATGGTAGGAGAAGCTGCTTCTGATTTTTCATGAAACATGGCTCATACGTATAGAGGATCCCATATTTTTTATTTTTTTATGTTTGTTTTAATAAGTATTCAAAAACTCTTATCCTTCCCAAACGTGTTTTTCAAAATATAAATATATAAATTAACTAGACAGGTTAAAACTTCCTTGTGATATATCAGGAGCTTACTATTTCATTCTCTTTGCATCATGACTATAAGAGAAGACTGTTGCTATAGGCCATGGAATTACCATTTTTTATGCATACTGTGTTTTCTGGTTTTAAGTACTGTATGACTCTTGGCTTCAAAGCGTGAAAAATAACAGAAAGATGGTGACAGCAGAGAAATAAAAGTCCAAGGTGTTAGATAAAATGTTTGATAAAATTGCATTATATAGAAGTGTTTTTTATTATTATCTTCAAACTGGCTGAATTCTACAAAAATAACCTTATGTCAAAAATATCACGGCAAGCAGTCAGAAGGTGGTAGATGTTTTCTGGTACTAGGATTAGCCCAGATAAAATCAGGATTTTGAATAATTCCCATAAATGTTGCATTGTTTCCCACTTTGCAAATTCTCATGAAAGTTGATACTGTTTAATTTGCACCTTCACTGATAATGAGTAATATTTCATTACACCCATAAAAGTCTTGTTTTTGTGGAAAGACTACCATGCTACTTATAGTGACACTCTGGTCATTTTCCATCTGGCCCTCTATTCACTGGACATGATTATAGACACTTTCACATGTATTTGCATTTTTCACATGTATTTGCAACTGTAAAAGAAGAGGAAAGCTGAGTAATATCTTTTTTAAATGGATCCATGCATACATAAGATATGTCAGAAACTGAACAAAATAATATTGCATGCTATTATTATGGGGATGCAGTAAAACAGATTTATTTCAATGGGGGATTTTTTCTGTATGATCACAATTTAAGATTTGACATTCCTATTTCAAACATGATATTAAGTGAAAGTTGTTTTCCACTTTAGATGTTGCTGCCACGCAAATATAACCTGAAATTCTTCCTGTCACATCCACACTGAGTCCAAGATCACTCTTAAGTGTGGCCTAAATGGTTAAACTCTTACTAAAGAAAAGTTGGAGAGATAAGTCCAGGCATCCATCTCAAAGCACAGAAAGTACTAAATCTAACATCTTATTTGTGCCTCACCTTAATGATGCAAAACCCCCTGAGTTTTCTTCCACTTGGAAATAGCATTTTCTGTAAGATCTAGTCCTCTTGATCTTGATTTATCATGATCAAGATCCTAAATTAATAGAGGCAGATTAAGCAGGAGCACATCATAGGAACATGGCCTACAGTAAGAAGTAGGAGTGATAATAAAGTATACCAGTGTGAAATTGTTATAATAAATAAATAAATCTATAGGTTTCAGTGTAAAAAGAAGAATAGGAACAATACAGAACCTTCTTTGATGCAGAAAAACTTCTTGTTCTTATACCAGTTTTGGAGGTAAATACAGAATATTGCAGTTCTACCCCTAGCATATGATAAGAAGGACAGATCTCTTAAGTGTCCCTTTTGAACAATAAAAAATAAAGTAAAATAAACCCATAACACTTTCTGAAGCCATGAAAAAGTTTGAAAACAGCTTGTTTATTCAGCAGCTAGAGTAGGAATTTTCTTAGAGATGACAGAACTTTCTTGCCAGAAACTACCTATAAGTGGGTATAATGATGGCATTCTATATTGAAAATTAAATAATTAGTAGTATATTGAAATTATATTAAAAATGTATGGTTCTAACCTAAAGACTGTCTTATTTATCATATTGATGATGTTTGTATACACTGATGAACTGCATCATCATTATGATAAGGGTTATAGAATTTTCTAAATAAGTAATTAAAAGGAAATCTCATTATGTAGGAAGTTCCTCTGTCTTTTTATAACAGGAAGTTCCACTTTTGTCATTATTTTGCTTCATTAGTTTCACATACTGCTGACACCTAGTGACCAAATAATCCCATCTGCTTTGATATTTCTCTGATAGGAACAAAAATGTATTTTAAATTACACAAAGCTGTTCAGCTGTTTCAAGATACTTCTAAACATAAAAATATCCATTCTTTAGATTTTGTTAACTTAGTGAAAAAAACCTGTGTCCTATAGTTAGAAGACTTGAACTGAAAAAAACCATCTTTTTCACTCTACACAGTAAATAAAAACAAAAATAAAAACTAGCTTTGAAAGGCTTAATTTATGTGCCTAATATTTTCACCTCAGTGTTTGCCATGTAGGCTTTTATGTTGACTGTTTGGAGTTCAAGGGTTTGTTTTTTTTTTTGGATATTATACTAATATTGGGCTTGTAAAGGAACTGATGAGAAGGAGGGATAGATTATAAAGGATGAAACCTAATGAAGGTTTTCCTAAGCTTTGATGTAAAAGAATCAATTGCCTGTTCTGATAAGCACAAATTAAAGACAGTACTCTAAAGGCTAAAGTGTTTATGAAGGGTCAAAATTCTGCATTCTTTTGCATGTAGAATCAGACTCCCCCTGGTGAAATTACTTTTGAAGTCACCCTTCTGAGTAGAAGAGACAAATTTGTGCCACAGTTCAACTGACGGACCTAACCTAACTCTCAGTTCCAAGTGGTGTAGACTTCAATGTAATGTGTCAGGCAGGTAGAAAATGCCACAAGTTGTCTGAAGTTTTTTGAAAATCTGATAAAAGTCATTGCTGAAATGGCTGGTGGGTCAGCCCATTGTAGCAAAAAAGAGTTCAGAAACAGATCTGATAAAACAGGTATGTTAGCCATGCTGTTCATTCCTAGTTCAGGCTTTAGATAATCCAAGTGTTAAATAGTTAATAATTTTTAGTTGTGGTAGTATCGTGATCTGTTTCAACACAAACTACTTTGAGTTTCCTGTTTTGAAATTCTTGACAGTTGAGATTACTCTGGGGCCAGAAGATGTCTTCTGAGCATTGATAGTAATGTAACTTTTAAAATGCAGTTGAAGGAGTGTCATAAGTCCCCACATTTTCACAGAGTACAGTGAGAGCAACCATTTTCTCAGCTACGTCTCTGGAAGTCTTATTGGAAAGATTTCAAAACTGAAGAAGCTAATAAAGAAAGATATATCACCTGTGATGTGACTGTAGAATACTGTTAGGTCATTTAATATCTTGAAACACTGATTGAGGAGATGGATGCTCCAATTGTCTACCTCATTGCTTTCTATGTGTTCTATACTGTATCCATCTGCATTGGATGAAAATTATAAAAAT